>NC_079890.1:11799368-11928426 GCF_024868665.1 Triplophysa rosa | reverse complement strand
GTTTAAACTTGACGCGCATACACAGCCTGTTTCGTAATGACGTTTATAGTACTTGAGTCCGGCTCGGGCATCTGGCAATATGGACGAGGCTTGACGCACGCGCGCACACTGTGTAAACTCACGCCTAGCTCCGCATTTCAAACAAATGTAAATTCTATCTAACTGTTTTGCTAATTTCACTTGGATGAAATTAAACATTCAGCACATTTTTTACTTGTTTTAAAAAATCCCACATACTTACAGTAAACTATAATAAATCAGCCTATGTAAACTATGAACTATTTTAATAATTCACTAACACAATAGAAAATGTTATGGATTTAAGGTTTACAATGGGAGTTGTATTTGTTTTAATGGAAACTATAATAGTGTACACTGGTATTTGGATTCTATTGGTGTGATGTAATCTGGAAGTTGTGAACCAATTGAACAACAGTAAGCCCTATTTGAATAATGCCCAAAGCACACTACAAAAATTAATTTTGTAATGGTTTTAATGGAAACAATTAGTTGTTTTCTTTCAGGGTAACTATACCCATACTGTGCTCCACACAACAATATTGAATTGAAGCTTGAATTAGAAAAGTTAAAATCGCAAATCAAATCGCAATCGCAATGTCTGTCAAAAATATCGCAATTAGATATTTTCCCCAAATCGCACAGCCCTAGTTGATGCCCAGACCTGATGGTAGAGCAGAGAATGGAAAGCGGCGACCTGACAAGAGCTGAGATGATAAAGAAGGACGCGGTCACCTGACACGTCATCACCACAAAATTTCAAATGCTATTAGATTATTAATGATAATCTTAAACTATAATTTACCTTATTAGTAAGTTTATTTATTTTTATTTAGCCTTGTTGTGCAAGCACTGTCGAGCTTGTGCAGAGGCAGCAGCTTTTGGGCCTGGGTTCTCCTGAGGTTTTTTTTCTCGATTAGAGTTTTGGGTTCCTCGCCACCGTTTGCATACTGTTTTTTGCACTATTTGCCTGGCCGGGGGGGCTGCTTTAGAATTTTAAAGTTTTACTTAATTAATATTGCATATAGGAATTTATAGTCTTTTATATTTGACCTGTGCTTCTCTCTCCCTTATCTTAAATGTGTGCTCTCACTGTGCGTGCATGCGTGCGTGCGTGTGTGTGTGTGCGTGCGTGTCTGTGTGTGTTTGTGTGTGTGCGGACTTCTCTGTGTACGTGTGTGTGTGCATGTGCGTCCGTGTGTGTGTGTCTATGTCTATTTGTGTTAGTACGTGTGCATATTGTGTGTGTGGAGTGTTTTGTATGTGGGTATGTCTGTCTTCTGTGTTTTCACCTTTTTCATGTTTTTACAGGTACAACTTTAATTGTTTTGCTTATAGTCAATATGTCTTATGTACAGCTGCTTTGTAACAATGGAAATTGTAAAAAGCGCTATATAAATAAAGTTGGGTTGAGTTGAGAGTTGAAGCTGCTTTGCAACAATGCAAATTTTGAATTGAGTTAAATGTTGAAGTTAAAACTATAACAATGTCTGTAACAATATAACACAAAACATAAATTCAACTGTTTTACAATTACCAAACAACAAGTAAAAATATATAAAATATAATATATAATTACAAGCAGACGGCCTAATGGTTAGAGAGTCGGACTCGTGACCAGAAGGTTACCGGTTCAATTCTCAGGGCCGGCAGGTAATGACTGAGGTGCCCTTGAGCAAGGCACCTTACCCCTACTTGCTCCCCGGGCGCTGCAGTGATAGCTGCCCACTGCTCTGGGTGTACGTGTGTTCACGACTTGCTGTGCGTGTATTCACTAATCACTGGATGGGTTAAATGCAGAGGTCACATTTCGGGTATGGGTCACCATACCTGACAAATAGGTCATTTTCACTTCACTTTCAAAATAAAAAAATACAAATGATGAATATAATTTAAATAATATTATATAATTATATATAACATTATAAAACTATATAATATTATTATATTATATGTAACAGTATTGTATGTATGTCTGCTCTTTAAAAGTTCCACGTCAATAAAAATACTGTAGAACCTGCTGTCATGGAATAAAATAATGAAAGTAAATAGGTGGTAGTTTTTAAGGTCATCACTAATAAATCAGCTTGGAATAGCAAACAACACCTATATCTAAAAGCTTTTTTAGTTAAGGGCAGGAGGAATTTTTTTTGTCTGTATTTAATATATCTGCCAAATACATAAATGTATTTAATGCTTGTAATGTCAATGTATAATCTTAATAAAAAAAACGCTAATTTGGAGACGTTGATGTCACGTCAGGTCGTCACGTGGGTCACTCGCACTGTTAGACGCTCAAAGCTCAAGGTGTTCGGTCAGACGTTCGATTAGACGGTCGGTCGATCGAACGTTAGGTTTTGGCACAGAATACCAGCCATAGTACGGGTCCCTACGATCACGTTCTGGTGAAAGGAAATGATTGGATGCTACCAACTCGACAAAAAGGGGAATTACATACTGCCCTCGTTGTAATCCGTCAAAATGACGGACATCCTTCAGGTTAACGCGACCTCTGTGTGAATGTGTACATGTTGTTTGTAATGCACATCTATGTCTATTTATTATGGGTGTGTGTGTGTGTGTGTGTGTGTGTGTGCGCGCACGTGAGGGGCTGCTCTGTGTTAAACAGACATCATCCCTAATGGAATTAAAACCCCGTCTCTCTCTCTCTCTCTCTCTCTCTACAGCCATGTGTTTAAAACTCAGTGTAGTGCTATCAAACACTCATACCCCACTGTGAGCCAAGCGCCTGCAGTCTGCTTACAAATCATATCTCTCTCCCTCTCTCTCTTACAATAGTATAACAAAGCTTTTAACAGGGCTGTCACGATTATTAGATAATAGTCTCATCGCGATTGTTTGACCTCATCGCGATGGTTTCAGATCATCGCAATTATTGCACATCTCTATAGAAGACACTAGGGGGAGCTGTAGTGCATCTGCATATTGCATATTTTAGTATATATATTGTAACTAAAGCATGGTAATACTTGTAAAATGTACCACCACAACACAATCACTTAAAAAACTAAAGCATATACCATACAAATTACCTGCAGTACAATTTAATATTATTTATGCAAATCTCAGTGTGAAAACCGGTCTACCAAAATGTAATTAACATACAAGTAAAATTTTATTGTAGTCTTGCAAGTGAGAAAAAAAACAGACTAGAAGCTTTTCTATGACTGATAGTTGTCATGGCTCTGCCTCACTTAGTCATGTTTTTCATGGTCCTGTGGCAGAGCCATGACAAAGCCTTTGGTTTTATGTGAGAAAGCCATGAGTTGTTGATGTTTTTTACTTCTCATGTGTTTTTCTCGTGTCTTGTCATTAGCCCCGACCCTCTCGTTTCCTGTATTTGCTTCCCTGCCCTGTCTTATGTTTCACACCTGCCCCTCGTTATCTTCCTTTGTTTTTTCCCCTATAAATGCCCTCATGTTTCATTGTCCTGTGCTTGTGCCTTGCGTTCATGTGCTTTGTTCTCGTACTCGTTCTTGGGATTTCTACCGCTGAGTTCCTGTGCATGTTGTCTCTGCCAGAGGCCTGTATTAGTAAGTGTTTAGTCTAGTGTTAGTTTTCATAGTTTGTCAAGTGTTGTATCTTTTGTTTAACCCCTTCACTGCCGCTGCCTGCATTTGGGTTCTTCCTCCACGCAAATCCTGACAGATAGTATTTTAATGGTGGCTTACTAATTACGTAATTTACTTAATTTACAAGTATTTGGCAGTTGTATTATTGACAGGTAAAAGCCTAAACCTTAAATATATGATGACCCAATTTTTTCCGATGTATTTCCAAGAAAAAACAGTCTTGAATTCAGAAGAATATGGTCGTTTCAATCCCTGAATCAAAAATGTATGAGAATTAAATGTCAAAGCTCAAAAACAGACAATTAATCGCAATGATTTATTAGACAATTAATCCTCAGTCAAATTTCATAAACGTGACAGCCCTAGCTTTTAAGTGACTGATCTCTAATTCAAACCATCCATACAGCCACAGAAAAAAATAAGAGGCCATTTAAAAATGTCATTTAAAATCAGCCTTTCTAGATGTATTGTGGTCATTCCAGTCCAGTGTCTGTTGAATTTTAACAAAATCAAACCTCAGGAGTGACAAAGTCATCCAACAGCAATGTAAAAGACTGACAGCATGACAAGACACATGAAAACTGTGATAAAAAATAACTTTGGTACTTTTTATAAATACATAAACAAATATTTATGTTGTATTGCTTAGAAGTGAACATGAACTTGTTTTCTTTGCAGTATTTAGTTGCAGTTAACAATAGTTATATAAGAAAAACTCTGAAAATGGTCCGTATATCACCGCAAGTTAAAGGCTAACCGCAATGATCTGGTGAGCTTAACTCTGACAGACACCTTTTCTTCAAAATGTGCTGTTGAACAAAACTACATTCAAATATCTAAAACAATGTTGACATGTTTTCAGCATGGCTTTACTGTTCCATGATTCTGAATTTTGGATTCTTTACAGTTTACAGATCCACATCAGCACAACTGGAGTCAGACACTGACATCTAAATTGAGAAAATATTTTGATTATTATATAAATAACAATACGATCAGACTGACATCTGGGTTTGTCTGTTACTGTACTGCGAACACAAAAATCCTCAAATGCTCAGAAAACAACAGAAAAGGTTCAGCTTAGTATCTCACTTTCTGCATATCTCAGAAACATTTTAGAAGATGACTATGAATGTCAATCAATAGGAATACAAACACCACAGCTGCATTTGCAAGCTAATCTGATGGGCAGACGTGAGCTTGTGCTGCTCACATGAGGCCCTGAATGCTACCCCTCACTTCAGTAATGCTGGGATTAATACTGTGGGCTCTCTGGAAACCATGCTGATCAACCTCAAAACTACCAAAGTGACTGCTTTCTATGGTTGCTTCTCCGAAACGGTCAGAGCTGTTCAGAATACAAAACAACAGTGTCATTAAATCAGACTTGGAGGAAGTGTTGCCATGGTTTCCCTTCATGGTCCCAGATTTTTCTTGACCAATAAAAGAGCAGCAGCCAAACACTGAGACAGACAGACACACAGACAGCAAATGTGCAAATCTTCAAAAGCTCATCATTATTATGTGGGCCAGCTGTTGTGGTGTTTAGAGTAAAACCAGATATGCCTATACAACAAACTCAGAATGCTCTTATTGTCCTGAATGTAACAGCTGTAATTTTATATAATAAAATGTATAAACGATAAAATTGTTTTTCGATATGATCCCTCCTCTTTAAAAAATTCAAAAGTAAAATAAGAGTACATTTGTTACAGTTTGGAACTGAAATAGACTGAGGGTCAGTAATGCTCTCTCCTCTTTCTGTTTCTCTCGCATGAACACAACTCACTCTGTCACACACAATTAAATGTGCTGTGTTCAGCATAATCGGAACAAATCAGCCAGGCACTCATGTGACCTGGAGTGCACGCACCCAGACGGATGACTGGGTAAAGCGTATTGACGAAAGGGGTCACTCCCCGAAGCTATGCTAGTGCTCAAAGGACTGTTCAAATATGGGACTTCTTTTGTATTCAGTGTTCCAGACAGTAGCTTGTTTTTAGGATGGAAGGCTTGCACAGGTCCTTTATCTCTGTAAATGGCACAGACTAACACCAGATATAAACTGGATTATCTAGACAGAGGTTGGCAGGTTAATAAGTGAGTGAAATATTGCTTAGGGCTAAATGAAGATAGAGGTGTCAGGGCTCGGGTCTAGCACCTCTGGGTGTTGTCTGTATTGTCTTCTGTTTTTGTTTTGTCGAGCACTTCACAGTTGCCATGTGCTCGGAATCCGCGTGTGTGTGGCCCCGCCCCCTTGTTATCCTATCTACGTCTCATTATTGATTTCTTCCTGATTGCTTCCCCTTATATTCCCTGTGTTTTGCGTTGTTCTTTGTCAGTCCGTTATAGTTATTTCGTGGCAATCTCTGGCCTCTTGTCTTGCACTCCAAGTCTTGTCTTGTTGGTTCCAGATTGTTAACCTTCTTGTCTTGTCCAGGCTCCAGTGCTGTACTCACCTTGTCCTGTTCGTCCTGTCGGTGTTCTGGCAATCTTCTCATTCGACGCAGAGCTGTGGCTCTTCCTCACGGAGATTGTTTAAGGCGAGTCATCAAGTTCTCCTCTGGGGTGCCTCTCGAGGATTCTACCAAGGGAGACCTACAAATCGACAGTGCGAGCTGCGCACGGGGATTTCTGCACGGTCACCTCCTAACGGACTCTTGTTAACACCCGCAACAATTCAGTGAGGATAACCCCCATGGGATTAAGAACTCTGGCCTCTGGCCTTCCCGAGTCTGACTAGCTTCAGCCGGAATCTCCGGTCAACTCTCCAGCCCGGTTGGGCTTTTTGTGGACTCCTGTCACCTCACTCACCTCCCGTTTGCTGCGGACATTTTGGGGGGGGGGTTGTTTTACGGTCGTTTGGCCGAGCGCTCGAGCCTTTGTTTGATTCCCTGTCATAAGCTGTATTCTGCTGTCCGTATTTGTGAGTATGGGAGTATCGATTAAATCTGTCTACCCTGCGTTTGACTCCAGTGTCCTTCCTAACAGAACGGACTGACCACTAAGATGGAGTGCGCTCAGCCCTCGCACAACAGGGTGCCTTGCTCGGGCAACAGTCCACCCGCTTAAATGCCACCGTCCATGAGGTTGGGACACTCAATGCCCAGATGTCCGAAGTTGTTAACCACATGGAGGAGTTGCAGCGGGATTCCACTGCTCGTACCACAATGTCTGAACCCCATGCCAAGAACCCACCTGTCTACAGTGGCGACCCTAATTCTTGTCGAGCCTTCTTGTCGCAGTGCGCTCTTGTCTTCGCTCTCCAACCACGCCGCTATGCCGATGAGGGATTCAAAGTAGCGTATGTTATAACTCTCCTCTCCGGGGCTGCCCGAGACTGGGCTGTGGCCGTATGGGAGGCCAAGGCTGCTTTCTGTTCCCGGTTCGAAGACTTCCGCATGGAGATGATCCACCTCTTTGACCGAACAGCCCAAGGCGATGAGGCTGCCGCCGAACTGGCACGTCTGACGCAGAAGGGACGCTCTGTCACAGACTATGCCATCCGACTCAAGACTCTTGCGGCTGCGTGCGACTGGAACGAGAGCGCGCTGCACGCCCGCTTCCTGGACGGGTTAGATTATACTGTCGCCGATGAACTGGCTCCTCTGGATTTGCCTGCAGGGCTGGACGCACTGATAAGTCTCTCTATGCGGATTGAAAGTCGACTGTCTCGTCGCCGCCAGCGCAACCCAGTCAATCAACCATGGCGTCCATTGCCCACTAGGCGTTCTCAAGCCTTACCCACTCCTGCTCTGCCCGGAACCCCAGCTCCCGATGCTGAACCCATGCAGCTGGGCCGCTTACGCCTTTCCCCATCACAGAAGCAACAACGTCTGGCTCAGGGGCTTTGTTTGTATTGTGGAAAGGCTGGCCACTTTGCCTTGCAATGCCCTTTAAAAGCCAAAGCCCACCAGTAGCCCGGAGAGTCCTGGTGGGCGCCATCTCTTCCTCAACCTCTCCCTAGAATCGGACCCTCCTTCCCTGTCGCCACCAGTTTCAGGGGGTCGTTCATTCTGGGTTTGCCCTCCTTGACTCTGGAGCGGAGGGCAACTTCATTAGAACCGCCGCTGCCAAGGAATGGGGGATTCCGACCATCCTTCTAGAAAGACCAGTGGAGGTCTGGTCGCTGGCAGGCAGCTACCTCTATACCATCACCCACGTCACCCCTTGTGTGAGTCTCCTTCTTTCCGGCAACCACCACGAGAGCATTGTGCTGTACGTCCTAGATGCCCCGGGTAACCAGTTAGTTTTGGGGCATCCCTGGCTCGTTCAGCACAATCCTCACGTGGATTGGAAAACCAACTCACTATTAGCCTGGAGCCAATCGTGTCATGTGTCTTGTCTTGGTCTTGCCTCGTCTCCTGTCTCTGTGTCTTGTAATCCGCAGGTGCAGCCCGCTGATCTCTCCGGCGTTACGGTGGAATACCACGATCTCTGTACGGTGTTCAGCAGGTCCCGAGCTACCTCTCTTCCTCCTCATCGCTCCTAAGACTGCGCCATTGACCTCCTCCCAGGCACTTCTCCGCCCAAGGGTCGACTCTTTTTCCCAGTCTGCTCCTGAGAGAGAGGCCATGAACAAATATATTCAAGATTCCCTTCTGGCAGGGCTCATCCGTCACTCGTCTTCCCCGGTGGGCGCGGGATTCTTCTTCGTCAAGAAGAAGGACGGCTCCCTTCGGCCCTGTATTGATTATCGAGGTTTGAATGACATTACAGTTAAGAATAGGATACCCCCTACCTCTCATGTCTTCTGCCTTTGAACTTTTAAAGGGAGCCCGGGTCTTCACTAAGTTAGACCTCCGCAATGCTTACCATCTCGTCCGCATCCGGGAGGGTGATGAGTGGAAGACGGCCTTCAATACACCTACGGGACACTACGAGTATTTGGTTCTTCCTTTTGGTCTGACCAATGCTCCTGCCGTCTTCCAGCACCTCGTCAATAGCGTTCTGGGTGACATGATTAACAAGTTTGTCTTTGTGTACCTGGACGACATTCTAATATTTTCCCCTTCTCTCCAGGCCCACACCAAGCATGTTAGACGGGTTCTCCAACGCCTACTTGAGAATCAACTATTCGTTAAGGCGGAGAAGTGCGAATTCCATGCCGAGTCTGTCACGTTCCTTGGTCACATGATCTCCTCTGACGGTATCATTGCGGATCCGGCCAAGATAAGAGCTGTTGCCGAATGGCCTGTCCCCGACTCTCGTAAGGGTCTCCAACGCTTCCTGGGTTTCGCCAACTTCTACCAGCGGTTCATCAGGAACTTTGGCCTCATTGCAGCGCCCCTTACTGCATTGACCTCCACCAAGGTGCCGTTCGGGTGGAATCATAACGCTCAGGTTGCCTTTGATTCTTTAAAGTCCCGGTTTGTCTCTGCACCTGTTTTGTCTGTTCCAGATCTGGCCCACCAATTTATTGTCGAGGTCGATGCATCGGATGTCGGGGTTGGCGCAGTTCTGTCTCAGCGATCTCCTGCTGATGGGAGGGTGCATCCCTGTGCCTTCTACTCTCACCGTCTGAACCCTGCAGAACGTAATTACAACATCGGTAATCGAGAGCTGTTAGCGGTTAGACTGGCCTTGGGTGAGTGGCGTCATTGGTTGGAGGGAGCAGCGCAGCCCTTCTTGGTCTGGACGGACCACAAGAATCTTGAGTACATCCGTTCAGCCAAGAGGTTGAGCTCGCGCCAGGCCAGCTGGGCACTCTTCTTTGGCCGCTTTGACTTCACCCTCTCGTACCGGCCTGGTTCCAAGAACCTTAAGCCCGACACCCTCTTGCGTCTGTACGAAGCCCCGGAGAGGGAACTTTCAGCCGAGACCATCCTCCCAGGGAGGGTGGTGGTCGGGGCCCTCTCCTGGGGTATCGAGCAGCGAGTTGTAGAGGCCGGTCGAGGGGTGCAAGTGCCGGTAGAGTGTCCAGGGGGTAGGTTGCCTGTGCCGGCTGCGCTGCATCCTGAAGTCCTTCGATGGGGTCACTCTTCCAGGTTAGTCTGCCATCCAGGAACTCGGGGAACATTTCTGGTGGCCATCACTGGCTGCTGATGTCAAACAGTTTGTGTCAGCCTGCTCCACGTGCGCTCAATGCAAGACACTCAATCTCCCCCCCGCTGGTCTGCTTCGTCCTCTGCCCATCCCCACCCACCCCTGGTCTCATATTGCTCTTGATTTTGTCACTGGGCTGCCCCCCTCAGAAAGTAACACAGTGGTTCTCACAGTGGTGGATCGCTTCTTCAAGGTGGTCCATTTCGTCCCTTTACCCAAACTACCCTCTGCCCGGGAGACCGCTCAACTGATGGTGGACCACGTCTTCCGCCTCCATGGCTTGCCGGTCGACGTGGTCTCTGATAGGGGTCCTCAGTTTTCATCCCGGTTTTGGAAGGAGTTCTGTAGACCGATCGGGGCCTCTGCGAGTCTGTCTTCAGGTTTTAATCCCCAGACCAACGGGCAATGCGAGTGGGCCAACCAGGATCTAGGTAGAATGCTCCGCTGTTTGACATAATCTAATCCCAGTTCTTGGTGCTCTCAGCTCTCGTGGGTAGAGTACGCCCACAACTACCTTCAGTCCTCGGCATCAGGTATGTCCCCTTTCGAATGCTCCTTGGGATATAACCCTCCTCTGTTTCCATCACAGGAACGCGACGCTGCAGTCCCGTCTGCCCTGACCTTCGTTCAGCGCTGCCGCCGCACCTGGAGAAAGGCCAGGGGGGTTCTGGCTCGAACCATGAGACGAACCAAGGCAGCGGCCGACCGCCAACGGTCCTCTCTGCCAGTCTATGTGTGTGGTCAGTGGGTATGGCTCTCCACCAAGGACCTGCCTCTCCGAGCGCCTTCTCGCAAGCTGGCGCCCAAGTTCATTGGTCCATACCGCATCACCAAGATGGTTAATCCGGTGGCTGTTCGGCTCAGACTCCCCCCCTCCCTTGATCGGGTTCACTCTGTTTTTCATGTTTCCAGGGTCAAGCCTGTCATTTCCTCTCCACTCCATCCTGCCAGCAATCGTCCCAAACCCCCCCCTCGTCTAGTGGATGGCTCTCCGGCTTACACAGTCAGGAGATTACTAGACGTTCGTCGCCGTGGCAGAGGCATCCAGTATTTAGTGGACTGGGAAGGTTATCGCGCAGAGGAGCGAAGTTCCGTCTCGGGGCATTCTGGACCCGTCTCTGATTAAGGAGTTCTACCGACGTCGAGGTGAGCCCCCTCCTCAGATGCCCGGTGGCGCCGCTGGGGAAGGGGGTACTGTCAGGGCTCGGGTCTAGCACCTCTGGGTGTTGTCTGTCTTGTCTTCTGTTTTTGTTTTGTCGAGCACTTCACAGTTGCCATGTGCTCGGAATCCGCGTGTGTGTGGCCCCGCCCCCTTGTTATCCTATCTACGTCTCATTATTGATTTCCCCGATTCACCTGGTTTCCCCTTAACTTTCCCTCTCCCCAACTGGTGTCTCATTTTCCTTCCTGATTGCTTCCCCTTATATTCCCTGTGTTTTGCGTTGTTCTTTGTCAGTCCGTTATAGTTATTTCGTGGCAATCTCTGGCCTCTTGTCTTGCACTCCAAGTCTTGTCTTGTTGGTTCCAGATTGTTAACCTTCTTGTCTTGTCCAGGCTCCAGTGCTGTACTCACCTTGTCCTGTTCGTCCTGTCGGTGTTCTGACCATCGTCTCAGTCGACGCAGAGCTGTGGCTTTTCCTCACGGAGATTGTTTAAGGCGAGTCATCAAGTTCTCCTCTGGGGTGCCTCTCGAGGATTCTACCAAGGGAGACCTACAAATCGACAGTGCGAGCTGCGCACGGGGATTTCTGCAAGGTCACCACCTAACGGACTCTTGTTAACACCCGCAACAATTCAGTAAGGATAACCCCCATGGGATTAAGAACTCTGGCCTCTGGCCTTCCCGTGTCTGACTCGCTACAGCCGGAATCTCTGGTCAACTCTCCAGCCCGGTTGGGCTTTTTGTGGACTCCTGTCACCTCACTCACCTTCCGCTTGCTACGGACATTTTTTTGGGGTTTTTGTTTTACGGTCGTTTGGCCGAGCGCTCGAGCCTTTGTTTGATTCCCTGTCATAAACTGTATTCTGCTGTCCTTATTTGTGAGTGTAGGTGTATCGATTAAATCTGTCTACCCTGCGTTTGACTCCAGTGTCCTTCCTAACAAGAGGACTAGGCTGCTTCAGCATAGCCAAACAAATCATTCTGTTAATTTCTAAAGCAAAACTACTAAGCTGAAATAAATTGTGTAAAAAACCGATGTATTTTAAACATACAAAGTAAACAGGGTTAAAGGGTTAGTTCATCCAGAAACTAAATGTGTACTTTCATCAAATAATGGATCATATTTTAGTTTGTTTTGACTAAACCTGCTTATTTACCTTCAGGACACTTTGAATATATTGCACGAGTATATGACGCTTTTGCATCCTTTAGAAGCTTAAGAAGATTCCGTCACAATCCATTCCCAAAAACAATATCTGAAAATTAAAGAAGGCCATATGGGGTTTGAACAACATAAGGCTAAATAAACTCAATAATGACAAAATTTTGATTTTGAACTATTTTTTTAACCTTTTATTGTGTATTAACCTGAAATATACTTTAAAGAATCACTGTATGATGATTTAGGGTCATATCCAGCAGATACCCAACAGACATGTTTAACTGTTTATGAGTAACTGATGGACATTTAACAAATAAATAGATATCAGAGCCCTCATAGAAAACCACAAAAGACCTACAGTATAGACATTGCTCACAGCAAGAGATCTGAAGTCTGACAGTAATTGTGGAAGTTGTTGTGGAAAGTGATAAATTTGTTACAGACGTGGGGCAGTAATGTTGGCGTACCAACCGTCTAGCAGTTGTAGCAGCTGTTTCTGTTACAATGTCAACAATCAAAAACCTTCTCTGAAAGAGTGAAAACAGCTAAAAAGCATAGTAGTGAAACAACTTCGTCACTTACCAACTATTTAGATTGACTTCATGACCCATCACTACAACAAATACTGTAAAGATGACTAAAACTGATCAACTAAAATAAATCTGAACTTTCTGATATCCGCTGGCTATTAGAGAATAAATGTACTGTGGAATTTTGATCCAATGTTTGGTATTTCAGAACATTACAACAGAACAGGCCACAAAATGTTTATTGAGAGCAGAACAAAGACCACGACAAAGTAGACACATGGAAGAGACTGCAAGCAGTCTACTCAGTATAAAACATTCCGTGGACAAAATAACCCTGTAAGTGAGGCATGTGACAGCACTCAGCAAACATCGGCTATGAAGATCAGTAGAGAGTTTGCAGAGCATCCCAATAGAAGTACCAAGTCTTTATAAACATAATGATAAAACCTGTCAACAGAAATAGTCTCTGGCACCATCCAGACACACAGCAAGCAAAGATTGATGATACAGGACAACAATGGACTGATGTACAACATCGATGATCATCGCGGTGACACCCATGACGAGATATTGCCACGGAAACACAGCATCGATCATGCCCAATACTGCAGAGTCAGCATGTTGGCAAAACAGGCTACGTATATTTACATCTGTCTGTGTTTGTGTGCTTATTTGCACAGACGAAATCAAATGTTTGAAAGCAGCAACTACTCATAGGTTGATGATAATTTACATAAATTAAGCAGAGAAAATGAAAAAGTGAGAGAGAGAGAGAGAGAGAGAGAGAGAGAAAGAGAGGTTAGTTAGTTATCTAGTGTCCTAATATGCAATGTGACCTGGATCGGGCTGTTGGTGGTCTCAATAGACAGGCTATGCTTGCATTTTCTTTTTCAAAAGGCAAATGCCACTCACAAAATAACAGCAAACAGCACTTTTACGCAGGCATTGTTTTCATTTAAACACAAACAAAATAGAGGGCAGAGGTGGCCTGAATAACAACAATATGTGACTACCAGGTGAAAAAACTCAACTTTGCTTTGTGTGAATTACTGGGGAAACTCTCAGACCACTGCTGTGACTCATCCATTCCCTTAGCAAGTATTCAGCCAAAAAGTTTGCCAATATTGGCAAGTAGAGACATTACGAAGAAAGCAGTTTTTTCATGTACTAAAAACAAATGGTCACTATGGCTGCGTATAACATTTCATTTTGTGCTCAATAGAGCAAAGAAGTCGCATTGTTTACAAATGAGTCTTAACAGCCAATACAGGTCAAGGTAGTCAGAGGCCCGGTTCTGAAAACACAGAAACACTGATACAAACCACAGGCTAACTGGTAAACAACATGACACAAGTGCATCAAGGCCAACCTAATACAGCGTGTTATGTTTTGTAACATGTTGTGCAACATATGTGTGTATGTAACAGTTGATTGTCTCAATTAAATTCATTTTCCTATTTACCCCTAGGGCTGTCACGATTATTAAATAATCGTCTCATCGCGATTGTTTGACCTCATCGCGATGGTTTATTTATTTATACGCGATTGCATATTTTAGTGTATATATTGTAACTAAAGCATGGTAATACTTGTAAAATGTACCACCACAACACAATCACTTAAAAAAAACCTAAAACATACAAATTACCTGCAGTACAATTTAATATTATTTAAGCAAATCTCAGTGTGAAAACCAGTCTACCAAAATTTCATTAACATAGAAATGAACTTTTATTGTAGTCTTGCAAGTGAGAAAAAAACAGACTAGAAGCTTTTCTATGACTGATAGCATTTTAATGGTGGCTTCAATTCACACCTGATCAATTTACTTAATTTACAAGTATTTGGCGGTTGTATTATTGACAGGGAAAAACCTAAACCTTAAATATATGATGACCCAATTTTTTCAGATGTATTTCCAATAAAAAAACATAGTCTTGTATTCAGAACAATATGGTCGTTTCAATCGCTGAATCAAAAATGTATGAGAATTAAATGTCAAAGCTCAAACACAGACAATTAATTGTCATAATCGCCAAAGCCCTAAAACAGACAATTAATCGTCATAATCGCAATGATTTATTAGACAATTAATCGTCAGTCAAATTTCATAATCGTGACAGCCCTATTTACCCCTCATGGTAAAGTGATAATAAAATCATTTGTTTAGATTTTTATTGTTCATCATAGTTTCATGTAGACTAAAAAAAGGTCACTTAAAGGGATTGTTCACCCAGAAATGAAAATTCTGTCAACATTTACTCACCCAAACCTGTATACATTTCTTTGTTTTGCTAAACTCAAAGGAAGATATTTGGAAAAATGTCAGAAACCAAACAGATCTTTTCCCCCATTTACTGCTATAGTAGGGAAAATTAATACTATGAGTCAACGGGGGATGAGATCTGTTTGGGTTACTGACATTCTTCCAAATATTTTCCTTTGTGTTTAGCAAATCAAAGAAATTTATACAGATTTGGAACAATCTGAGGGTGAGTAGCCTAAATGATGACAGAATTATCATTTTTTGGTGAACTATCCCTTTACAGCTGTTTACCAATGAACATCTCTACTGTACAAAATCGACCATGAACTAAAACAAATATTGTGATCTGGTTTAGTTTTAGATGTCAAAGTTGACTAAGATTAGAGATAGAAACCTAAAGGCCTGCAAATTATTATTAGCATAGAAGACCAAGATACACTTACTGCACACACAGTATACTGAAATTAAATAAAAACACAGGAAGAAGTACAGTATATACAGTATTGAATAAATACATACAGGACTGTCTGGGTGGCACATGGGTACGCTGAGAGACATTCCTGACACTTCGTGGTTGTGTTTTAACACAATTGGTCAGGATGAGACAGAATTTTAATGCAGTAAGCCACATCTGTCTCGTATTTTACATTCTCAAATACACGTCTGCTTGTTACTGGGTATATTATGTTCTCCTAAAATGCTTACACTTGTTTGAGAGGCCTACATAAAAAGTGTCCACAGTATACTCTGTTACTGAGTTACAAAAGCAAGCTACTGGCTTATAGGTATGGCAACTTGATTCATATGTTCTGCAAAAATTGAACATTGCTCGATATACTAAAGAAACAGATTAAGGTGTAAACAGATCCTTTCTGGACATGATTGTATTTGTCAGGAACATCAAAGCCCTGACAGCGAAACAATAAAAGGTGACGTTCCAAAATTGTTACACAACAGTGAATGCACACTAATACATTTCTCTAACTAAAACGGTAAAACTCAATTCAAAAGGTATAATAGTGGTATAACCGAACATTTCTAAGATGGTATCATACGAATATTTAGCTCGCATGATCCAGGTTTATTCGCATTTACTTTATACCTTCACTATATTGTTGTTTCACATTTATTTGGACATCTCACCCAAGCAAGTTATGATACATGTCTACACATCACGTGAATAATTACATCGGAGCAAAATATTCTGGTTCATAATTCATTTGGTCACATGGCACAGCCTTTCCCTCGATCAAAACAGAGCTTTAGACGGTGTTAGCGTTAGCAGCTTTGAGCAAGTCCCTGATGCAAAACCGATTAATGGTCTGTATTACCTGTGTCTAGCGAGCGCTGCCGCTGCGTCTCTCTGATGTTGGTCCCGCTGTTAATAGCTCTTTGTTTGATTCAGATCGTTTGCATGGCTCGACTGCAGATGATTTTGGACCGGCTGGTGTAAATAACAGGTTCAGTTAAATCTCGGAACGATGCGCCTAGCGTGCGCGTTTCCTTGACAGCCCTCTGTCAGAACTCGGTGGTAAACGATGGCCAGTGCGCATGCGCAGACTGATGTACAGACCACCTCCCACCAACCCAGCGACACAATGGATTTAGAGGCAGAGGATATTGTGGCTTTAAAATGTAAAAATGTCGGTAAGCAAAGTAAAACTTTGGTATATTAGGTATATATGTGACATGTACAGTATATGTGATCATGATAATGATAATATGTTATCTATAAATTATAAACTACAGTTATTTGTAGCGATGACAGATAGTGAATCGAAGATAGAAATTGAAACTAAACAATGCAAATTCTTAAACAAATACATTCACACGAGAGATCATGTATGTTAATTTTCTTTTGCTTTAGTCCGTTTTCATCAGTAGAAGGCAGTATTTTAACCTCATATACATAAAAAAGAGCTGCGTTAGGTATATACTTTTATAAGAATGTGTACATTGTACTTTGTCCATAAAATTTACATTTTCCCCAAAATATAGCTAATAGGTGAAAATAAAAATGTTTAAAAATGAAAAGGTCACATTTTATTGCCTTTCCTTAAGTCTGTTCTTAGGCATGTGTAAAACATATGGAATAAAGAAATAGCTTTGTGTACTAAGAATGTTTTAAATGACGAGGGAAAAACAAAAGACATGTTCTCACCTAAACAAAGATGTGTTATCTGCCAAACAGCTGTTGCTGTCCTTGGTACTGAAAGCAACATGATTACATTTTGTTTTCAACATAGGTTGCACTTTTGTACTGTTAGTGTCATGGCTCTGCTTCCTTAGTCATGTTTTTCTTGGTCCTGTAGCAGAGCCATGGCAAAGCTTTTGGTTATGTGTGGAGAGAAACATATTATTGTCCTTTTGACAATAATATACGTTCTCTCCAGTGTCTTGTCATTGGCCCCATTCCTCTCGTTTCCTCATTATCTTTCCCTGAGTGTTTAATTACCCACACCTGCCCCGTGTTGTTATCCTTTGTCTGTCTTCCCTATATAATACCCTCATGTGTCATTGTCCTGTGTCGGTCATTGCGTGTGTATGTACTACGTCGTGTATGTGAATCGTGCCAGTCGTTGTTCCTGTGTTCCTGTTTCTATAACCCAGTCCTGTCTTAGTAAGTGTTAGTTTAGTTTCTGTCAAAGTGTTGTCTAGTTTATTGTTTAGGTAGTCTTGGTCTTGTTGCTCGTTTTATTATTTTGTTATCTTTTCGTTCACCCCCTCGCGGGTGTTTTTGTTTCTTTGTATTTATAATAAAGTCTTGTTTGTTAATCCCTTCACCGCCTGCCTGCATTTGGGTTCTCTTCTGCCAATCCGTGACAGTTAGAGCCAAGTATATTTAATATAGTAAACTTTACAGCAAAAGTGCCACTGACCACCACAGCAATAACAATCTTTTATTAAATAAATAGCAGCTTCACAAAAGGATAACATTGCGAAAGTGATGGATTTGAACAAAAAAGATGGTTTTGGAAAAACATTCAGGCTAAGGTATAAAAATGGCAGTTTGAAGGGCAGGTGATACAGGAGAAATTCTAAGGTTCTACACAGAAAAACAGCAAGAATTTACAGCTTTATACAATTAGGGTTGGGAATCAAAAATCAATTACAATTTGGAATCGGAATCGAAAGGCTAGGAATTGGATCGGAATCGAAAGTCTAGGAATCGGATCGGAATCGAAAGGAATAGGAATCGGATCCTTGAGATTTAAATTCCTCTTATCAATTCCTGTGTGCATATTTTCAGAAAAGTTGCGTGATCTGCTGATATCTCAATAAAAGCCCTTCTGAAAATTAACTATATTTTTACTAAACTAAGCATAGTTTAACTATAGTATTTGCATTAAAGCACAGGAAACACAAATTAACAACAGTTTCGACCCTTACAGAAAGACACACGAAATTCACATGTGCAAAAAACACATATGATCACGTGTGAAAAAAGTGTTTTTGGAATATTTTTGTGTGAATCCCATGTGAATTCCCATGTGTAACCCATGGGATAACATATGAAAACCCATGGGATGACATGTGCGACATGTGGTGATATGTCTCCACATGTGGTCACATCAGAATCAGAAAGCGCTTTATTGCCAAGTGTGCTTGGACACACAAGGAACTTGTCTTAGTGACAGAAGCTTCCAGTGCACATACAGGTTAAAAAAGTGATAAGGCACAGGTAACAAAACGTAAAAAATAAATGTTCTTCACATGTCACCACATGTTTCACTTGTCATCCCATGGGTTTTTACATGTTATCCTTTTTGTTTCACATGGGCATTCACGTGGGATTCACACAAAAATGTTCCAAAAACACACATTTCACATGTGTTTCTTGCACATGTTAAACACATGTTGTACACATGTGATCCATTCATGTGTCTTTTCTGATTACTACAGTTTAACCTTGATGTAGTTCAACTATGGTAATACAAATTGTAATAAATCAGAAAAAAACATGGTTCTATGTGTATATATACACAAAACGGTGCTCATAAATATATATTTGCAAACAAGTCAATGGGCTATATGCATGCGTGACTACTGAGTTTCACAGGAAGAACCCTAGGCAGTTCCTCCCATTTCTCTCTGCTTTAAGTCTCCCCAACCGGAAACTGCCTAGGGTTCTTCCTGTGAGACGCAGTAGTAACGCATGCATAGAGCCCATGAGCAGGCTAAATGACCGTATACACGTTGATATCTAAATGGTTTACTTCAACTGTGGAATCGAAACTGGGAATCGATAAGAATAGAAATCGATAAGCAGAATCGGAATCGATAACATTAATATGATTCCAAACCCTATATACAATATATATTCATGGACATCCTCAAATGAACATTTTTGGTCTCTCGGATCAACATATGTTGTGGACAGTTCGTCCATATAAAGTAAATGGTTCTAGCACTCCTTCTCTTGTGCAGTTTTGCTCCTTGCGTCACTCATTCATGACCACCTGCTGGGGTGGCTGGACAGCTCACAACTGGTGCTACATTCACTGGAGAGACTGTTCTTCAAAAGTAGAGGCTGTTCCTTGAACAAAAAGAAACTTAAGAGGAATTTTAAATATTGCAGCCACAACTGAATTCAACCATTAATCTTTGTACTTAAGTTTCAAAAATCTTCGATCTTTGAAGTCTTGTTTATTTAGAATTTCATGTCATTCTTCTGTTTGGTCCAGTATGGTAAATCAGTAGGGATGTTATCGATATCGTCTTATCGCAATAGCAAAATTGTCTCAATATTATCGTGGTCACATGACTGTATGAAACGATAGGTCTTCCGGGCCTAAGATAGAGAATGTTAGAAAAAATAATACATGTTACCTTTGGCAAGGTCCATTTGGTGCAATTATATTATTTTATAAAAGGTTTTTTACCCATCTCATACTGTAACTCATACCTCAAAGCAACAGTTATGATTAGAGGATAAAGAAAAGAGGATGCTTATGGCACATTTCCAAATCATCATTCGTCATTTTAAATATTGCAATAAATATTGTACCATGGACTTTATACCGAGGTATTACCGTACTGTGAGATTTTGATATTGTTACGTAACTATAAATCAGCGGTGCTTTGGAAAGATCTGTAGATTTTCAGTAATTTCTTCCACATTGTTATGTAAGAAAAGATGACCCCTAACTGTGATACTCTTATTCTGTAAATCACAGAGAGATCATTTAACATGTCTTACTGGAGATGTTAACAAGCACAAACAATGATCTGACTCGCAAGTGAGTTTAGACAGCATAGCTTCATCCATTTTTTAATGCAACTAGTTTGGATAGTGCCATAACATTGAAATGATCTATTTGGTTTCATAGAAATGATTGTTCATGTTTTGGGTTCACACTAGATTTATGTAATGATTCCATTTACCACAAGAGGATGCTGTTACTCTGTCTGTGAAATATTTACTGCATGTTGTATGAAGTGTCAGCAATGCCCAGTTGTCCAGTGCTGCTTTAGTGGGACACGGGCTACTCATGCAGTATGTATTAGCATTCATATCGAAGTCTGATAACACAAACAAACACGCACTCATTCACATATTAACATTCCTTCCAAATTTCCTCACACTGACACAATATTTTCTGACCCTGTTCAGTTTATTGTCACTGTGTTGATCAGCATACATTCTATGCTGTGATACAGCTGAGGTCGTGGTGACAGCAGCCAATCACAATGAGTTTTTGACACAGATCTAAAAAGATCATTTAGAGCACATTGCACCCAATCCTAGAGTCCATGTCACATTTAGGATGTTTTTCAAACACTGCTGGTGTGTTCTGTGTGGCTATGACTGCTGCTGATGGATAGCTCTGATAATCCTGGTTTTAGCTCTAGTCCAGGGTCAGTGTCCATATCGTGCAGCTCCAGATTCCGAATTCCATTCCCATCCCCGTTTCGACAGTTACTGTTGCGGTCAACAGCGATTTTTTGGCAGATAAGGAAGGGCGTGACTGCTGCATGAGATGGACAAGGGACATTTATGGGGATGGGTTTAAGGCCCACTCGTCTATATTGGCAGTGCATGTAACTTGAAAACGCCCGTCTGTACGTCTTGTTAAACAACGTGTACACTAAAGGGTTGACCCCAGAGGAGATGTACCCAACCCAAACAAACACGTTTAGCAGTTCAATGAGTAGAGGCTCATTACAAGATCCACGGCAGAGGACATAGAGAACATTTGTTATAAAAAAAGGACACCACATGATAAGGAAGAGGAAGAACACCACACCCAACACTTTGGATGCTCGCCGCTCGTTCTTGATCGCCTGCATCATGCCGCGCCGGCCGTGGGCACCACCCGGGTCTCGCCCAGCTGGCGAATTCAGCTGAGACGGAACCTCTGAGCTCGGGATTATTGAGATGGTGTCCGAGGGTGGGGTCAGGGTGTTTCCGTCGCTGATCCGAAGACAGTTCAGGCTGCTGCGGCGGGAAGGAGCAGATGGTAGGGCAAGTTGAGAATTGGATGGAGCTGGAGGCTGCAAAGGCTGCTCAGAAGACGCTTTGCCCTCGTAGAGGAAGACTGTGGCTTGACGTTGAAGCGCTTGGACGGTGAGACAATATGTTACTACCATGATGACCAGAGGAATGAAGAAGGCAACAAAGGACCCGACCAGAATAAAGCGCTCCTCGTTCAGAGCACAGTTGCCGTTTATAAAAACCTTATCTCTGTTGTGCAGTCCAATCACTGGAATAGGCATTGAGATACCTGCAAGAGAGAGAGATGGGTGAAAGAGAGAGAATATTCAATAAACCAAACTATCTACATGTGTAGAACAAGCATTGTAAGCCAACAACATTAATTTTATGTGAACAGTAGAAGAGCAGAGCGATAAAGAGAGATGGGGAACAGACTGAAAGTCAGACAGAAGAAGAAAGAATGAAGACAAAAGCAAAAGACAAAACAGACTTTGGGAGAAGTCCTCTCTCTTGTCCAACCAGATCAGTATTCTAGTGGTTGAAAGAGAGGATCTTTATTTAATTAGAGCAGATGAATCAGACTGTCATGGCCTAACGCTGTTTTAGATCCAAATAAACATGAAATAAACATTGGGCTCACGTTAGATGCGTGAACTCTCTGTTATCTGCACTGTCATTACTAAGTCTAAGTAACATTAGCAAAAGAGACAAGAGCTCTCAGTGGACAAACAGAGAAAGAGATGAATAGAAAACAGAAAAGGGTAGTGAGGGAATTTTTGGTGAGATTTTCTGTTTAAGCCGCTCCTAAAGCCACTGTCATTTGTCATATGTTTTAAATAGCCTCTATGTAATTTACAAATAAATAATTAAACCTTCAAACACAGCCAGTAGTATCAATCAAACCAGACCTAAATGTCTTTGCGTTTGTAACGGATCGGTTATGGCCACTCTACATCAAATGCCATCAGCCAGACACAAGATGGAGCTAATGTAATAGCATGCCAAACCCTTAGTATTCTGTACACATTGTGACAGTAAGCTGCCTGACTGTGATTAACCTTTTTGAACAGTAGGTGGTGATTTTAAACATTCAATGACCAAAACATTTCTGAATTTAGAGAAAAGGGTTTATGAAGAACCGTTTTGAATGATAGACAAAATAATCAAACTGGTGTATGCCATTTATATATATATGTGACCCTGGACAACAAAACCAGTCTTATGGGTCAATTTTTCGAAATTGCGATTTTTACATAATCTGAAAGCTGAATAAATAAAATTTCTATTGATATATGAGTTGTTAGAATAAGACAATATCTGGCTGAGATACAACCGTTTAAAACTCTGGAATCTGAGAGCGCAAAAAAATCAAAATATTGAGAAATTGCCTTTGAAGTTGTTAATCAGGGGCACTGTGGCAGACCATCCACTCACAAAAATAAAGTTTTTATATATTTAAGGTAGGAAATTTACAAAATATCTTCATGGAACATGATCTTTACTTAATATCCTAATGATTTTTGGCATAAAAGAAAAATCGATCATTTTGACCCACACAATGTATTTTTGTCTTTTACTAAAAATGTTCCCGTGCTACTTAAGACTGGTTTTGTGATCCAGGGTCACATATATCATTCATATTTAATTTAATTATTTTTTGCTAAACTGGATTCTTACACCCAGCTGGAGGCTCTTGCAGTCTTTAGAATTTCTCTGCAGTCAACTAAATTTACATTTTGAATGAAAACAAACCACGTTATTATACTGACATCCTGAAATGTTTCTCTGACCTATTGAAATGGTCCAAACTGCAGCAATCTTCAGCATGGCCTTAGTGCGGGAGTTGAATCGACTGTGCTCGATTGGATTGCGAATGGCCACATAGCGGTCGAGAGAAATGGCACAGAGGTGCATGATGGAAGCAGTAGAGAAGAGCACATCCAGATAAATCCATATAGGACAAAGGGCACTTGGCAACGGCCAGGCATAATCTAAAAAGACAGAAAGACAAACAATTACTCCAAAAATAAGTTGTTGACTGAACTTTCCAAATTTTAAAAATTTTCCAACAATATCTAATTCGTTTGAAGTGATTTTTTGTAATCTTGTTGTATTAACTTAATTTTTTTAGTAGTCTTGACTAAATGAAAATCTGTTGGATTAACAGAAAATAATTGTTATATATCATTCTTCTAAAAGCTACGAGGTTACAACAAATTAATCAAGCTTTAAATTGATATATGCAACTGCCCACTACCCAAGCAAAGGCACCACTATTCTGAAAAATTGTAACCAAAAAACTAACAAGTGTTTCTCTTAACCGAAAAGGACATAAAACAACACTTAATTAAGAAAAATTCTCTCTAAATGCAGTCTTACGCAAAGCATGCTGGGAAATGGAAATCATCTGCCAGGTTTAACAATTCTGTGTTAACACAACACAAATCATTCATGTAGTCCCAATTTGAATGGATTAAGTTAATTAACTGAACATGAAAAAATCATGTTGTGTCAAAATAAAAAAAAAAGTTGAATTAACTTGTTTTAATTAGGTAAACTTGACGAGTAGCAAAATCCTTTATTTTCAGTGTAGCTTTGTAACATCTTTAATTCAACATTTATGTAAAATAATAGTAAATAAAAAAATAAAAGAAAGAACGAAAGAAAGAAAGAAAGAAAGAAAGAAAGACAGACAGACATTTTGACAGAAAGAAATTTTAACAGAAATACAAGGCAAAAGTGGCAGATCCCACATTATAACACCAGCAAAGATTTATGTCCAACCAAGACATCTTAAATATGGCTGTGTTATGTAAGAACCTCTGAAATAATCAACACTATACACATGACAGGTCATGTAAAAAGCAAGTCATTTCAAGTTGTGTATTATGATGTCACGATTCTCGTGGAAGAACCCAATTGCAGGCAGCGGGGATTAAGGGGTTAACAAGACAAATAAAGTCTGAAAAAAAAACACAAAACAAAAACCCACGAGGGGGTGTAAACAAGAACAAGATAATATAAATAAAAAGGGGCGTAAACTAACTAGACACCAGAGTTGGGTAGTAACGCGCTACATTTACTTCGTTACATTTACTTGAGTAACATTTTGGAGAATATGTAATTTTTAAGTAAAATTAAAAGTGTGTACTTTTACTCTTACTTGAGTAAATTTCTAATAGAAAATCTGTACTTTTACTTCGTTACATAACTTACATTGCGTGACGTTCCTTCGTTTTAAAATATGCTTTTTAAAACGCGTTGTTTATTTCAAGGTTGTCGCATCTTTTTACGGGCATTCCCGAGTGATCGATTATTTTGAGTCGATTCTTTGGAAAGCATTAATTGAACAATGGGCAAAACCATAGCCATTTGAATAGGCTAATGAATCAGTTCAAATGATTTGTTCAGTTCGCAGCATGATCTGAATCATCTGAAGCAGGATTACTCACTCCTGGTAGCGCGAAACTTAAAAACACGCAGAACACAAAGAGCGTTGGATGAAGTGGATATTAATCTATATCTATACAATCAAAACTGCAAATGTGTCATATTGTTTGCCAGCGATGATAAATGCCCGCCATTTGCGCGCACCCGCGCGACCTGTTCGTCAGACACAGCAACATGCGCGTTACCTGTCAGACACAGAGACGTGGGCTTGCAGAAATATACATTTGAAGAACAGAAGGAAGAAAACTGGGCGTGTGGTTCACTGTTTACTGTTTGTTTACAAGTAAGAGCGTTTCACAACACACACGTGACACAACACGAGAAAACATGAGCTTTGTTCAAAAATGTGTATTTCATTTAAGAGAGCACTGCAGATGTTCTAGATCATCTTAGGAAATGCTCTGAGTTTAGTTCATGCTTTAGTTTGACATGGTCTATTATTCTAAATAAGTTGTGTAAACTACATTCACATCAGGACTAGATGAAATTTACAGAAATGCTTGTCTCTTCTGTGTTTGTCTATTCTTTAGTCTCTCTATATATTGCAAAGATATCTGCTTATGATAATTAAAAATATTGATTAAAATGTAATATTAAAATATTGGCGTTAATATTAATTTTATGTAGTAGGCCTATATAATATAATCAGATACAAAGTAACTAAGTAACTAGGTACTTGAGTAGTTTTTTCATTGAGTACTTTTTTACTTTTACTCAAGTAATTTTTTAAATAGTGACTTTTACTTTTACTTGAGTAACAATTTCTCTAGTTACTTGTACTTTTACTTGAGTAAAGATTTTGGCTACTCTACCCACCTCTGCTAGACACTAAACTAAACAACACTTGAGAGACTAAACTAAACACTTACTAAGACAGGAGAAAACGGCAACAAGAGGCACAGGCAATACGGAGAACATCAGAACACTGAACGCAACCAACGACACCATATACAATGACCGAGCAACAAGACAATGAAACATGAGGGCATTTTAAAGGGAAGACAAACGAAGGGTAATCAACGAGGGCAGGTGGGAAACATTAGACACGGCAGGGAAGCAATACATGAAACGAGAGGGGCGGGGCCAATGACAGGACACGAGAAAGCACATGGAATGTCAAAAAGGTAAACACCCCATGGCTTCTCACACTAAACATAAGGCTTTGCCACGACTCTGCCACAAGACCAAGAAATCCATGACAAGATAAAGCAGAGTCGTGACATATGAGAAATGAGAGAGATTGAGATTTAACAACGCCTTTATTACCAAAAAAACATCCATTACGCAATACAACCCTTCATTTACCATTCACAAAAACCTAAATGGAGAGAAAGAAAAAAAACTCATAAAGTATGGGTAAAAAACAATTCATCCTCAAAAACAGAACACAGAATCTCATTGCAACACCAAATACATTCAAAAGTAGCAAGATCATTAACAGATTTATAATAATAAAAATCGACCAAAACTCTTGATTTCACAAGATTAGAAAACAAGACTACCAAATTCTGACTTACATTTTGCTCCATTTTATTTTTTCTACTGACATAAATGGCCAACTTTGCTTGGCCCAACACAAAATTTAAAAGTTGAAAGAGAAAGCTTTTTTCCTCACATATTTGAACCCCAAAATAAAAGTCTCTAAAGAGAACATCTCAATACAACTCCCAAAAAGATCACTTACAATCACGAATAATGGTTCCAATCTACAACAATTCATAAAAGCATGAAAAAAAATTATTTGACAGAGCAAAAGGGACATAGAGAAGCAACCTCAGGGTTTAAAACTGAAATGAACGCATTTACTGTGACGGCACCATGGAGAATTCTCCATTGTAAATCCCCTGCTCTCTTGGTCAACGGGGATTTATACAGGGATCTCCACTCAGGCTTTGTACAATGATCAAGATTAAAAACATCACGCCAGGGGGAGTCAGTTTTTCCATTCAACCAGGGGTGTAGCCAGAACTTTTTTTTAGAGGTGGCCAGGTAAGACCCAGTGATTTTATTAGGGTGACCAAAAAATCCTTACAGACAGAAATTCTTTAACTTCTACTGTAATTTACACCAATTCTTCATTACACATAGTTTGCTGGTCAAAAACATACACAGAGAACGTAACGTAAACAATTTATTTGCAATGCTTTCATGTGCTAACATTATTTTAAAATAATTTGCTAGCTATCATTTGCAGTAAGTTAGCATTTTTTATAGAAAATAAACATTGCAGTACCCAAACTTAAACTTTCACAAAAATGTAATTAATGAATGAAATCCAGTTAAACAAGACTGATTTTACTGACCTGATCCTTCTGCTCGCGATGAACTTCAATGGTACACAGACAGTACACTGTCACGAAGCGGTTAGCAGCTGTTCAGCTATAGCGCTCAGACTGTTTGCATCAGTGCGTCAGAGTATGACATCATATTAACGCGAGAGTAATGTTCTCGCGTTACTTTCAGTGCATACGCTAAATGATCTGCGCAGCACTCCATAAACTCCGACACACATCTTAAAACTGCTTCGCAGAACAGAGGTGGCCAGAGAGGTGGCCAGATAGGTGGCCATCCATCATTCAGGGGTAGCCGTGGCCACCCATGGCCACCATGTAGCTACACCCCTGCGTTCAACCCTTTTTTGCTAAAAGCTAAAACACAAGCCTTATACAAAGATTTACCAGTACTTGAAAAAAAGAAAAGACACACAGAGATTTACAATTTTCGAAAAAAGGGGAAGAAACCCCCTATAAATTCACAGACAAAAAAAACAAGGAAAATTGTCACGATAGTGGTGCAGAGAAGAACCCAAGCGCAGGCAGGCAGTGAAGGGGTTAACAGAAAATATTTATTTACAAAAACACACAAAACAAAACCCACGAGGGGGTATAAAACAGGAACTAAACTAAGAAACAAACTTGAAATAAAAGACTTCCCACGAGGGGGCAAAATGAAAACAAGAACACTAAACTAAACTAAAGGACACGACCAAACGTCTTAAATCAAAAACACAACAGGGTAGACCACAAGACTCACGGAACAAGGACAAGGCTGGAAACAGGAACACTGGACAAGGCACGGAATCAAGACGACAGGCATGAACACAATACACGGTACATAAGAACAATCCACGAGCACAGGACAAAGAAACATGAGGGTATATATAGGAACACAAACGAGGGATAACGACATGGGACAGGTGTGGGACATTAAACACTCAGGGAAACATAACGATGAAACAAGAGGGATGGGGCCAATGACAAGACACTGGAGAGAACGTATATTATTGTCAAACGGACAATAATATGTTTCTCTCCACACATAACCAAAGACTTTGTCATGGCTCTGCTACAGGACCAAGAAAAACCTGACTAAGGAAGCAGAGCCATGACAGAAGCCCCCCCTTTAATGAGCACCTCCAGGTGCTCACCAAGGGGTAGACGGACAAGACAAGGCAGACCGAGACAAAGACAAGACACAGACAAAACATGCGAAACAGGAACAAATCAGGGGCAACAAGACAAAAAAAATAAAGGGTTGGGGTGGACAAAAAAATAACAAACATGGGAGGGGGGGTGGGGCCAAAACAAGGGCCCATAGGGGGCAGTCCATGGGGGGGGAAAGTCCCAGTCCCCGGCTGCGCTCTAGGGCGCGAGTCCTGGGGACTAGGAGTGACCTGGGGGGACAGTCTTTGACGGGTGGTCTCCCAGGGACCGGCTGGAAGGCGGCTGGACGGGCTTGACGCCGGCTGGAAGGCCGGCTGGACAGGGCTTGACGCCGGCTGGAAGGCCGGCTGGACAGGGCTTGACGCCGGCTGGAAGGCCGGCTGGACAGGGCTTGACGCCGGCTGGAAGGCCGGCTGGACAGGGCTTGACGCCGGCTGGAAGGCCGGCTGGACAGGGCTTGACGCCGGCTGGATCACCGGACTGGACGCCGGCTGGATCACCGGACTGGACGCCGGCTGGATCACCGGACTGGACGCCGGCTGGATCACAGACTGGACACAAGACTAGGACACAAGACGACACAAGACTGGACACAAGACTAGACACAGGACTGGACACAAGGACTGGACGCCGGCTGCACCGGACTGGAGCCGGCTGCACCGGACTGGATGCCGGTGCACCGGACTGGAGCCGGCTGCACCGGACTGGATGCCGGCTGCACCGGACTGGATGCCGGCTGGATCCCCGGCTGGGCAGGGTTCAGCATCTCCCTCCTCTTCCTCTTCTTCTTCGCCCGGCCCACAGGACGTGTGGCCGGCTGGAGCGAAGCGATTGGGAGCCCGATAAGCTCCG
Source organism: Triplophysa rosa (assembly GCF_024868665.1). Classification (NCBI taxonomy): domain Eukaryota; kingdom Metazoa; phylum Chordata; class Actinopteri; order Cypriniformes; family Nemacheilidae; genus Triplophysa; species Triplophysa rosa. The sequence continues at coordinate 11,899,469 of NC_079890.1, read as the reverse complement.
CACCGGAGGAGTCGGACGGGGAGTCCCATGACTCCCTTCGTCTACGCCGGCCTCGGATGCTCATGGATGGAAGAGGAGCTGCTGGGGAAGAGGCGGACGGTGCGGCCATGCCGATGACCCCGATCTTCATGACGCAATCCTCCGGGATCGCGGGTAGGGGAGATGGATTGGGTTGGGCTGAGACCCTGGACTCCGGGCGGTTCATGGCATATCTCACCGTGCACTCGAAGTCCAGTGGTCTCAGCATCCTCATCTCCGCCCGCGACAGAGGGTCCCTGAGGCCACCGTTGAACAGGACCGCGAGTTCCGCCTCCCCAAAAACCACCTGCTCTGTATAAACTGCCTCCTCTGCAGCCTTTAGGAAGCGGTCGACATAGTTCATGATATTGTCATCTCCCTGACGGTGACTGCAGAGGAGGTGAGTCTGGCGGGATCGTTGGGTGGACATGCTGCCTGCTGGGTTCAGTTCTGGCTCGTGGATTCTGTCACGATAGTGGTGCAGAGAAGAACCCAAGCGCAGGCAGGCAGTGAAGGGGTTAACAGAAAATATTTATTTACAAAAACACACAAAACAAAACCCACGAGGGGGTATAAAACAGGAACTAAACTAAGAAACAAACTTGAAATAAAAGACTTCCCACGAGGGGGCAAAATGAAAACAAAAACACAAAACTAAACTAAAGGACACGACCAAACGTCTTAAATCAAAAACACAACAGGGTAGACCACAAGACTCACGGAACAAGGACAAGGCTGGAAACAGGAACACTGGACAAGGCACAGAATCAAGAAGACAGGCATGAACACCATACACGGTACATAAGAACAATCCACAAGCACAGGACAAAGAAACATGAGGGTATATATAGGAACACAAAAGAGAGATAACGACATGGGACAGGTGTGGGACATTAAACACTCAGGGAAACATAACGAAGAAACAAGAGGGATGGGGCCAATGACAAGACACTGGAGAGAACGTATATTATTGTCAAACGGACAATAATATGTTTCTCTCCACACATAACCAAAGACTTTGTCATGGCTCTGCTACAGGACCAAGAAAAACCTGACTAAGGAAGCAGAGCCATGACAGAAAATAATCTTTAGAATTAGTAACACAGGAACCTGCACAAAAATCATTTAACAAGGCTATTTCAGTTGTATTAAGAACAGCTTTCCAATTCGTCATCAGCCACGCGAATTGACCTTACTCCCAAGTGTTGAGCCAATGCCGCTTCGTTCTTAAAGTTCAGTCCCACAATGTCCAATAATTGACTCAGAATAATAATATTGTGTTCCAACAGCAATCTGCTCAGTCCAGGAAAAGAAGCACTGTCCATTAGATCCAAACGAGAACCATAAATTAAAGGTTCCTCTAGTAACCAGAAAATAGAAGGAGAGTCTTCTGATCTTTGGACATCAAAAAGACTCCAAACTTTAAAAGTGTTCCTATAAAAAACTGGCAAAGTGGAGGTATTCATTTTTTGAGGATCCATCAAAAAAAGGGCTTTGTCCAATCCAAGACTCGCAAAACTACGAAGAATCTGACATGCAACGGCACGCCAACTGCAGTTTGAAGGTCCACCCAAAAGTCTTTGCACAAACTGCAGTCGAAAGGCAGCAATTCTACTCTGGAGATTCACCAGTCCTTGACCTCCTTCCTCCTTAGGCAAAAACAACACATTTTGTGGGACCCAATGTAGTTTATACCAAAAAAATCCACCAGGATGGCCTGGATTTTCACAACCAACTGCAAAGGAGGGTCCACACATGCAAATTTATGTCATAAAGATGCCACCAGATTATTAACAACCAAAGTGCGCCGTCTATATGACAACTTTGAAAACAAATACATTTTTTAAAAGCCCTTCAATTTTTTCAATTAAACCTTCCCAGTTTTTCTGTACTGTTGCTTCATCACCCAAAAACACTCCCAGATACTTAAAACCTTCTTTTCCCCACCATAAACCAGCAGGAAGTTTTGGTTTCCAATTTGTCCACCTTCCTATGAGCAGTGCTTCACTTTTGTTCCAATTAATATTGGCAGAAGATAGCACCTTAAAATTCCTGAGCAATTCTGTTAAAATCTGTACATCATTTTGCCTACTGACCATAACTACTATATCATCAGCGTATGCTGATAAAACAAAACTACTACTGCAATTTGGCAAAATAATGCCATGAAGTTTCAGCCTTATTTGCTGTAGTAAAGGCTCAATGGCCAAAGAATAAAGCATACCAGAAAGTGGACATCCCTGTCTAATACATCTACGTGCCCCAAAAGGAGCACATAAACCACCGTTCACCGTGAGAATACTCGCGACATCACTATAGAGGACCTTCACCTAATCAATAAACTTTTTACAAAAACCAAAAGCCTCAGCACTCCGGTTAAACTGTCATTAAGTACCTCCAGCAAATCCTCTCCAATCACTGACCAAAAAGACTTATAAAAGTCAACTGGCAGACCATCAATCCCTGGCGCTTTCCCCAGATTTATTCCTTGGAGGGCTCTATGCAGTTCTCCCAAAGTTAAAGGACTTGAAATTTTTACATTAACTTCCTCTGACACCTGAGGGATCAAAAATCGCTATCATTATCATACTCTGCACCCAGTTCATTTTTATATAAATTCTCAAAAAAAGAGACTGCAGAGTCTGCAATGTCTGCAGAGTCTGTCAACAAAGTTCCAGATTCAGAAAGTAAACCATGAATGATCCTATTTTTCCCATTCTTCTTTTCCAAACTGAAAAAACACTTTTACGGTACATCCATTTCATTCACGCTCTGAACATGGGACCTGACCAGAGCACCCTATGCTTTATTCCCTATCGGCTAATTGAGTCTTCTTATGTCGTGATTCTGCCTCATCTTGTCATGTCTTTCTTGATCTTGTGGCAGAATCACGGCAGGATCCCTTGTTTTATGCGGAGAGAGCCGTTTTGGCCCTTTTGGCTTTCCACATCCTCTCTCTCTCCGGTGTCGCGTCTTTGTCCCCACCCTCTTGTATCCCTCGTTATTGCTTGTTAATTAGTTCATGCCCCGTGCCTGTCCCTTCTTGATTTTCTTCCCTGTATATAGTCCTCTTGTTTCATTGTCCTGTGCTCGGTCATTGTATTCACTGTGTTTGCTTATCTGCTGTTCTTGCGCTATGTCTTTGAAGACACCACGTCTTGTTCCTGTATGTGAGTTACCCCAGTTTAGTCTAGTGTAAGTTCTTGTCTAGTGTTGTTCTAGTTTAGTGTTAATTAGTCTATGTCCTGTTTTGCCTATTGTCCTGTTTTATGGTTTATACCCCATCGTGGGTTTTTGTTTTGTTCTTTCTGTTTAATAAATCCTGTTTGTTAACAACCTTCATTACTGCTGCCTGCGCTTGGGTTCTTCCTCCCCACAATCCTGACATCTTATTTTTTTAAGAGAGACTCCACACCATTTTGGTCCCCAGGCAAGAGAGCCAATTCTTGCAATTTTACAATGTCAGTCTCTAAGGCATTTAAAATTATGGTTACCTCTCTAGTAATGTTCCGAGGGTATTGTTGACAAAATATTTTTGTCTGAACTTTCCCAAAATCCCACCATTGCTGCAGTGTTCTAAAAGACTTCTTAGTAAAAAATTCAAAGCTTTTTTTAAAACAACTGTCCCCCAGCAAAGTGGTATTTAAATGCCAGTAAACGCTCTTAGGCTTAATAAAAGTAACCAAAACGGAACACTGCACCATACTATGGTCTGAAAGACTTGATGGGGTAATAACACAATTCTTAACTACACTATAATGATGCTTAAAAACATAAATCCTATCCAGTCTTGCCATTGAGATCAAACTACCAAGAACATGCGACCAAGAGTATTGTTTATGTTCGCCATTCCGTTGCCGCCAAATATTACTTAATTCATGCGTTTTTATTAACTGAATGAGGCGTTGACGCGAGGGTAACGTAATGAGGTTCAACGTGATTCCTATCCAAATTGGACTCCGTGCAATTAAAATCACCGCCCAAGAATAAATATTCTTCATCACCAACATTTTGCAGAACAGAACACAAAGTATTTAAAAACAACATTCTTTCAACAGCTGAAATTGGTGAATAAACACAGATAAAAACAAATACAGAGTTTTCAAAAGAGGCTCGTACTTTTAACAGCCTACCTTTAATAACCTCTTCAACCTGAAGGGAGTGCTGAAGCCCTTCCTAAAAAGAATAGCAACTCTACCACTAAGTGAAGTATTATTACTTAAGACAGTGGTACCATTCCATTCCACTGCCCAATCAGCAGCATTGCTAATATCACTATAACATAATAATATCAATTTTCTTCTGAGGAATTATTTGAAACAATTCTGCTCTTTTTCGCACGTCTCTGGCACCGTTCAAGTTCAAAGTTGCAACATTGAACTCACACATGCTTATGAAAAAGAGAAAAGAAAAAACGAAAAAAAACCACCCACAAAAACATTCAGTTAGAATACATGTACTTTTAGGCTTTCTCAATGTCCTCATTGTTACGCTCAGAATTAAGTTTACTTACAATCTTTTTCAGACGATAAACTTCCTTATTTGTAAACGAGCCCTCCATCATAAAACGCCTAGTTTTTTCAACAAACTGCTTTACATCTGGAAAATATTCCTTAATACGCACACCTCTCTTATTTTTGGTACCTCTAAGGTACAGTTTGATGTCGTCAACTTCATAACGACGCCCAGAAAAAAACACTTTGAGAAAGACTAACACTAGAATCAGGTGATTCGCTGCCGCTCTCTGCTTCATCGTTATCACTTAACTCATCCCTGTCCATTTTTTTTGCAGGTCTACCAACTTGGGCTTCTTAAATGGGACTTTAAACTCAGTCTGCTCCATTTCCATTTCAATAGTATCACACTCATTTCCCAGTCATTATTGAAATCAACATTTAAACGCTGGTTTTCCTCAGTAACGGACTCATCCGCAGGTAGATTAGACACTCCTACATCAGAACCCATGTTTTCAAGCACTACATCTTTAGCTATATTTACCACAAGCCCGGGTAAGCTATCACCAGTTTTGCGACCCTGGTAACTCTGGAGCAGAGTTTGATGGTCCTGCTTTATCAGGCTCAATATTAACCACAACATCACTTCTGTCAGTAATTTCATCGCAACCATCTGACGAGTTATTAGAGATAACAACATTGTCGCCGTCATTTAACAGATTGCTTTGATTTTTTGCTGGACAAGCACGGATTAAATGACCATGCTGTCCACAGTTAAAACACTTCAATCTGTCAGTTGTTGCATAAATGATGTAATCATAATCATCAACGCGAAAGTGCAAAGACACATCAAAATCATCATCATCTTTCAAAACCAAGTAGAAGAAACACCTAAACGAAACAACATGTTTCAACAAAGGCGATCCACCACCATCTTAATGGCTGAGACTGGTTTGCCATAACGCGACAAAGCATTGACTAAAGTTTCTTCACTAAGAAACAGCGGTACATTAGATAGTGTAACTTTCTTTGATGGTGTAGAAAGCGGAAGCACAGGAGTGAAAAGGTTATCAATGAGCGAGAGAGAGAGAGAGAGAGAGAGAGAGAGAGAGAGAGAGAGAGAGAGAGAGAGAGAGAGAGAGAGAGAGAGAGAGAGACTGCAGTAGATGTCAGTAAAAACTTAAGCAAAAAACTTGACTCCTTCAGTTGTGGAGTTCTGCACAACATTAAGTAGAAGATATAAATCATACCAAGAGTTTCTTAAGATTAACGCTTAACTTCTTTCCAACAAACTTTTCTTCAACACACTTGAACTAAACAAGAGACGAGGACAAGAGATAAGACCTCTAATACAACATTTCAGGTTTAAATTGACAGGCTTTTAGGTGGCAGTAGCGACAAAATGAAAACATCCCCCAGAAAGGACACGCACTAATGCAGGGTCAGATACTCTTACAGAAAGGTCTACAGGTCTGGAGGGGCATGTCTGAGGGTCAGACGACATTAGCGCCGCACGAGGTGTGATTCACTGTCAATTTAACGTTTTATTGGAGCTCAGGGCCAGCACAGTCACTCCAGTCTGGGCTGAATTACACTGGACCAGATCCAGATGGTATTGTGGAGATCAAGACACCTGGACAGGAGATGTGGGAACAACTGATGCCAAGTTAACAAAATTAATGATAACACAGTTTCTGTGCCAGCATGAGACTGGCAAGTGTTTTGACACAGATGGAGAGAAAAGGGGTATTCCTCTCCTCATTTATTTGTGCAGATTTCTCCAGTGGTCCCACTCACATTCCGCTGTCCACTGAAATAACCCAGTACATGTGATTACACTTCACCCAAATGAAGAAAAATTGCTGCAGGAGCTTTGCGAAGTTACATATTTTAGCCTCAAATAAGCAGCAAGAGAGAGAGACAGAAAAGGATGTAGAAACGGTGTGGTGGAGATAGAAAAGTCTGGTTAGAATCAACCTCTTATTGTTATATCACCAGGCATATACGCAAGCATTGTTGATGAGTAACTAATTATATTAACTATATAAACTAAACTGTTTTCAGAAAAAAAAGTTAAGTTGCCTCATTATGTTTTTGTCACAGTCCTGTCTGCCTCCCGGTGTTTTCCTCTGCCTGTTTCTTCTGTGTTCCCCCTTGGACTACATCACCCATCATCCTCCATGTTCCCTCATCAGCAATACCCGCACCTGTCAGCAATGTCCTCATCATCGAACTATATACAGTATATACTCACCCTGTGCCTTTGTTCTTTGTCCTGTCTCGTTGCCATTATTACTACGTCTGTGCATTTCTCCTGTGTTTATGCATTGTGTATATTAAAGTTGCGTTATTGAACAATACCTCAGTTTTTAGCTTATTGTTTTTTTGTATTACAAATGAGAGTGTTCAGATTAGAGTGTATAGATTTATTAGTTATATTTGCTGTGCAGTAAATGTATCTAATCAAATTTGATGCTTATTTGATTCTGTTTTCTGCCAGATAAATACTGATATGAACTATGAATGTGGTTAGCCACTTTTTAAAGGGCAGGGAAGGGAAGGGCAGTAACAACCTAGTGAACATGTTCTACTAGGGATGTAACAATATCAAAATCTCACTGTGCAATAATACGTCGATATGAAGTCCACGGTACAATATTTATTGCAATATTTACCATGACAAATGATGGCTTGGAAACTTGCCATAAGCATCCTCTTTTCTTTATCCTCTAATCATAACTGTTGCTTAGAGGTATGAGTAGAGATGGGTCAAATGACCTAAAAATCCCTTTTATAAATAAAATAATTGCAACAGATGGATCTTGCCAAAGGTAACATATTTTTTCTAACATTCTCTATGTTAAGCCCGGAAGACCTATCGTTTCATAAAGTCATGTGACCACGATAATATTGAGACAATTTTGCTATTGCGATAACACGATATCAATAATATTGTTACATCCCCATGTTCTACTTTTATTAACTGTGTAATGTGGCATACAACTAGGAGTGTCGTGATGTAGCGACAGTATTTTTGATAATTTTCCAAAAAACTTTGATGACACTCAGAATATTTTCTTCTATTAACAAAAAAACTTGTTAATCATGTGAAAGCCTTGTGTTCCAAATTCCTGAAAATTCTATCAATGGTGAGGACAGAGTTCATAACCATGATTTTTACATTGTGTTAAAGGTCCAATGTATGAAATTTAGAGGCATATAGCAGGTGAGGTTGCGAATTGCAACCAACGGCGCATTTCAACCCACCCTTTCGAAGCACTACGGAGGCCAAGGGAGGATTAAGATGTCATTATGTTTTCGCTTCTTTGCCAAAGGAGATAACGTATTTACAAAACTCGCTCTGTAGAGCAGTTTGTCTGTTTAGGGCCACTAAAAAAATGTTGCGTTATTTTAACCCATTGTTGGGTAAAATATGGACAAACCCAACAGAATATGGTTATATTTGATCCAACAATGGGTTAAAACAACCCAGAATTTTGTGGTTGAAACAACCCAGCATAGGTTAATTTAAAACCCAACTTTTGGGTTTGTCCATTTTTGACCCAATGTGGGTTGAAATAACCAGTGTTGGGTGTAACTAGTTACTAAGTAATTAGTTACTGTAATTTAATTACTTTTCCCTTGAAAAAGTAAAGTAAGGGATTACTCTTATTTTGTCCGTAATTTAATTACAGTTACTTTTGATGTAATTAAACTAAATACTTTGTGTAATATATGTGTGTGTAATAGTGGAATTGACATCAAAATTCAGAGTCTAACTTTAAAATCTGTGCTTTAATGTATCCTTCTCACATTTGTAATACTTTGGTCAGTTAATAAGAGTACTTTATGTAGTTTAATATTATTTATTTGAATGAATTAAAAGAGCAGTTTCATGTCTATCCTTGAATCACTTAACTAATCAAGGTTGATGTAGGATATAGAAAGTAATTAGTAATAAGTAATTAAATACTTTTTGGAGAGAGTCATTTGTACAGTAATCTAATTACACTATTGAATATGTAATTAGTAACTAGTAATTAATTACTTTTTGAGAGTAACTTACCCAACACTGGAAATAACCCAGCATTTTTTAGAGTATAGAAACAACATGGCGAATTCCATGCAAGGAGACCCGCGGTGTATGTAGATAGAAATTCTAACGTAATAAAAACATAGTTATACTGTATATATTATATTGAATTTCTGTCAATAGATCCTCCACAAAATTACACATTGGACCTTTAATAATACACATACGATATAACGTCTTGGTTACGGATGTAACCTCGGTTCCCTGATGGAGGGAACGAGACGTTGTGTCGAACTGACAGAATGGGGTTTGTCTTGAGAACCTATCATCTTCTGAGTATTTAGAAAAGGCCAATGAAAATTGGCGAATGAAATTTGCATGCCGGACTCCTCCCCGGATATAAGAGGGAAGCCGGCGTGCTCATTCAGTCACCTTTGGTCTGAGGAGCCTAAAGCATCCTCCCCCGACCGCTGGGGTGGGCGGCCAGTGTTGTGGCATGAGGGACACAACGTCTCGTTCCCTCCATCAGGGAACCGAGGTTACATCCGTAACCAAGACGTTCCCTTTCTGTCGGTCTCTCGACGTTCTGTCGAACCGACAGAATGGGGTTCCTATTTAAGACGCCACAGCACTGAGCCGCGTCACAATCTCTAGCGGAGCGACGTTGACTTGCCTGGGCGAGTCAGACGAAGACGCTAACGCGAAATTATGACCATCCAGTGGAGAGGAAGGGGGACCCAGAGCTTTACCACAAAGTTGGGAAGCCCCTGCCACCGGCCGTCACGGGCGGACGCCTAGTTCTCTAAATGGCGAGAAGCCGCCCTGCACCGTAAGGGCCACTGGGTAAGCATTATTCCCCCTTGGGGGAAAAACGCTGAAGAGACCACTACCTACCGTAGGGAAGAATTAGTGGAGACACCACATGGTCTCACCAACAGGGGAGAACTCATGGGAAAATGTGCGGACTGCAGGAGTTAACCGCAAGGTGGGAGTCCACCTAGGGAGGTCATGGGTTGCCGAGGTGGGAACCATTCATGAGGATACATCAGACAGAACAGCTCACGGAGGGGGGTTACCACGTCTGGAGCACTAGGTCCGGTTAGAGCTATTTGGGAGATAACTCAACTGTTCCCCGGCCTAAGGGGGCAGGGCTGCTCTGCCCAGCCTGCCCCGAGGAAGGTGCTAGTGATGGATAAAATGCCTGTTCTTTACCCAGTGGTGGAAAGAGGGAAGGCGTAATAGCCGCTGATCCCCCTAAGGAAGGGGGAAGGGGTTACGCAGGCGTACGCCCTACCGGCTGCTTGTTCTACACCAGCCAGGATATGGGCTGACACCGATTCCGCGCGTAGGCATTAACCTCACGGAGTTGTTGGGCATAGCCCAACCCGCAGCTCTGCAGATGTCTGCTAGAGAGGCGCCCTGAGCCAGTGCCCATGAGGAGTGTGCCTCACTCCCAACGGGCAGAGGCGAATTGAGATCGGTATGCCCTAACGAGGGCATCCACGATCCAGTGCGCCAGCCTCTGTTTGGAGACAGCCCTCCCTTCTGCTGACCTCCGAAACAGACAAAGAGCTGCTCAGAGCTTCTGGGCTCTGCGTGCGGTCCAAGTAGAGGCGCCGTGCGCGTACTGGACACAACACGGATAGGTTGGGTCTTCCTCCCCGGTGGGGAGCGCCTGCAGGTTCACCACCTGGTCTCTCGGGAGAGTGGTGGGAACCTTGGGCACGTAGCCGGGGCGGGGTCTCAAGATAACGTGAGAATCCCGGCCCCGAGTTCTAGGCAATCTGTGGACACGGAGGGTGCTTGTAGATCCCCTACCCTCTTGGAGGTGAGCGCCATGCGGAAAGCCGTCTTTATCAAGACTGAGAAAGAGCGGCAACCCCGAGAGGCTCGAAGGGGGCGGGGCCTCTTGAGGCCCGCCACCTAGGTCGCAAGAGGGTACGGAGCGCGGATAAGGTGGTCACCCTCTCGCGCCCCTTAGGAACCTAATGACCAGGTCGTGCTGTCCCAGAGGCTACCCAGCACTTGGGTCATGATGAGCGGCCGTAGCGGCTACATACATTCCCAGTGTGGAGGGGGAGAGGTTACTCCCCCGTCTCTCTTGAGGACGGGACAGCTCGTACCCGACCGAGCAACTCCGCGGGTCTTCTCGCCGAGAAGAGCACCAGGACGAGAAGAGGCGCCACCTATGGGCGTATAGCCGCCCAGTGGCCAAAGCCCTAGCCTGAGTGACGTCCCAACCAGACCGGGGGTGGGTCACTCAGGATCTCCTCGTCCCGTCCAGACATGGAGACCAGGTTCTGCCTGGGATGCCGTAACATGCCCCTTCCCCTGGGGAAGCAATTCGCCAGGGGGAGCGGCCAGGGGGGAGTTGTTGTCAGAGCCTTAGCTCCGAGAAACAAGTCCTGGTTAGGCCAAAGGGGCGTAACTAGTACCACTTGATGCTCAATCTTCCCTGGCCCAATGAGGCTCACTGGGGGGAAGCGAACTTCCGCTTGTCCCGCGGCCAGCTGTGCGCAAGGGCATCCGTGCCAAGGGTTGCCTCGGACAGGGAGTACCAAAGCGGACAATGGGTGGAGTCCGGGGAGGCAACAGGACCACCTGTGCCTGGCTGAACTGCTCCCAAATGAGCCGGCTGCGCGGGGATGGAGTCGCCACTCTCCGCGAGGCATCGACTGACGAGAGAGCGCATCTGCTGTCTGGTTCAGGATGCCTGGGATGTGTGTGGCTCGCAGGGAACTGATCACCTGCTGACTCCAGAGGAGAAGGCGCCGGGCGAGTCATGTTAGCTGCCGTGAGCGAATGCCACCAATGATATACGCCACAGCAGCTGTGCTGTCCTACCGGACCAGCACGTGCTTGCCCTGCACGAGAGGTAGTAGCCTCCTCAATGCAAGTAGCACAACCAACAACTCTAGGCAGTTGAAATGCCAACGCAGGCGGGGGCCCGTCCACCGCCCCGACACTGCGTGCCCATTGCACAGGGCCCCCAAACCCCCTGTCCGCAAGAAGGTCATGGGAGACCAGGGAGTTAGGGTGTGTCGGCAGAAAAGCGTGATGACCATACGCCTGCTGCCGGTGTGCCACGCTCTCCAAGGAACTTGACTCTGTAACCAGTGTTGGAGCGGTCGTATGTGCATCGACCCGAGGGGGATCACCCCCGCCGAGGATGCCATGTATCCCAGGAGCCTCTGAAATTGTTTCAGGGGGGCCGCTGACTGCCTGAGAGCTTCAGGCAGTTCAACACTGATCGGGTGCACTCTGTAGTCAGTCGCACTGCCTCTGGGAGGCCGTGTGGGCGCGGGCTTCCACATCGCGGGTTTCGCGCCCCCCGCTCATGAGGACAGAGTCGAGTTCCATACCGAGAAAGAGGACGCTCTGCGCCGGGGGAGAGCTCGCTCTTCTCAGTTGACCTGTAGCCCCACTGATCTAGGTGCTGAAGCACCAGGTCCCTGTGTGTACACAACAGATCTCGAGAGTGCGCCAAGCTGAGCCAGTCGTAGAGATAGTTTAGTACCCGCACACCTCCTTCCCTAAAGGGAAGGAGGGTGGCTTCCATGACCTTCGTAAAGACTCGTGGAGACAGGGACAGACCGAAGGGGAGGACCCTGTACTGATATGCCCGTCCCTCGAACGTGAACCGTAGGAACGGCCGATGTCGAGGGAGGATCGAGACATGAAGTGCGCGTCCTTCAGGTCGATTGCCATGAACCAGTCCTGACACCTGACGGACGTCAGGATGCGCTTCCGAGTGATCAACCTGAAAGGCAGCTATTGTGTAGGTGCCTGTTCAGAACACACAGACCCAAGATAGGGCGCAACCCCCTGCCTTTCTTGGAGGGGGCCAGCAGATGGAGAGAAGGGGCAGGATCCATCCCTATCCGACTTCCCAGCGATGTGGCTGGGGTCGGGCCCAATGGTAGCCTCGATCCCGCTGAGGTCTTCCTATGAGGGCCGCTTCGCCGCGGCTGCTGATGGGGTGATGGTCTCCTCTTCGCTGTCTCCTCCAGGGGGGGGCGCCTGAGTGGGGAGCGCCAGAGCTGGAGGGCGTCGAAGAGAACCAGGGCTGCTGGGAAGCAGACAGTGCACGGGACTCGACGGCCGAGGCGGCCGAGTCGCGGCACGGAGGACTGCTTCTTTACTGTCGAGAACCCTCTGGGGCAGGCCGCGTGCGGGTCTCGTTCCCCCTACGGGTGGGGGGTGAGCGGGGCCGCTGCGGCTCGACAGTAACACCAACCAGCCCCCCCCTTGCGAGACAGGTGCGTCGAGAAAGTGGACCTTCTCGGCGTTACTCATCTGCGCAAGGATCGGCCAGAGGAGTTTCTCATGGACCACAAGTGTGGACATTGTCCAACCCAGGTGGTCACCTTGGTCGCCCGTAGAGTGAGGTCGGTGGCGGCGCGGAGTTCCTTCATAAGCTCTGGGTCGGTCTTACCCTCGTGGAGCTCTCTCGCCTGGCAGGAGCCATAGCGTGGCGAGAGGAGGCAGCTTGGTCCGCCACAATGTAAGCTCTCGACACCAGAGATGCCGAGACCCCACATGCTTTGGACGGGAGTCTAGGTCGAGCCCCACCCCCAGGTGGCCGCCGCCTACGGGCACGTATCCTCTAGCTGTCCCAACCTCGAGGGAAGAGAGGGTGACAGAACTTTGTTTGACGTGAAACATGCCGGAAAGGGGGCGTTTCCAGGTCTTACTAAGTTCCTCATGCACTTCCGGTAAACACGGCACTGAGGGTGGGCGCGGCTTGGAGCCGCGCTCAAACCCGAGGCGCCATGTAGCCAGCTGCGAGCGCCAGGAGAGGCAGTGCGGGCACTGCAACCCAACACTCACGGCGGCCCGGGAAAGCATGGCTGACATTTCGACATCCACTTCTTCCTGGGCTCGAACCCCCCGAGGGAGGGAGCCCGAGGAATCATCGGAGTCGGATGGCAGTACGTCACCCCCCGATGCTGCAAGAGACATCTCATCATCACGCATTGTGTCCGAATACGTGATTGAGGAATAAGACGGTGGACCGTCTCCTGGGGAACGGTCAGACGAGCGAGGCGAGGTGCGAACGGTCCGTGAGCCAGTGGCTGGCGGATTATCGCTCACAGTAATCCTCATATCACCCTCGCTACTTGCCGTAGCAGACAGCAGGGCTGTAGTCCTGCCGCCACGGAACGGGGAGCAAACGAGGTGGTGGCTGAGTCCCGTGGGAACACAGCCACCCGTGACGTAACGTCTGAATCGTCACCGCCCGCAGTGCGGGCAGGTCGTATCCACAACGTCTGCCCCAGCGTACTGGAAGCAGGCATCGTGTCCGTCCCCCTCCTCGATGAGTGTGTTGCACCCATGAGAACAGCGGGACAAGCCACGCTGGAGAAATTTGCTCTTTTAGAAAAGGAAATTTGCTCGAACACCTCCGGAACTGCCGAGACGCCCAGGGGAGAGTCACTGCAGGAAGGGACCGTCCACTGTACCACGTCGAAGATTCCAGCAGCAAAATGATCACCAAAGATCGTAGAGAAGCTCATCAGATGCGTAGGCTCTGAAGAACAAAAGGTGAATGAATGAGCACGCCGGCTTCCCTCTTATACCCGGACATCCGGGGAGGAGTCCGGCATGCAAATTTCATTCGCCAATTTTCATTGGCCTTTTCTAAATACTCAGAAGATGATAGGTTCTCCAGACAAACCCCATTCTGTCGGTTCGACACAACGTCGAGAGACTGACAGAAAGGGAACTGTAAATAAGTCTATCTAATTGACACTAATTGACAAAATATCTAGTTGACACTCCAATATGGTAGATGTAGGTATTGCACATATTTTGCCTTAAAGGGGATGTGCAACGGTGTTTCATGCATTCTGACTTCTTTACCAGTTAAACGTGTTGTCTTCTCATGCTTGACATGGTCAACTTGTCAAAAAACGAGTTGGACGTATTACGTAGTACTTCTGTGCTCGATACACTCCCCAAGGTTTGTATTTCAGAAAGTGATTTTCGAACATGAATAACTGTTACGTAACAACTTTTCTTAGTCCCTTATTGGGCAATTCTCCTGGAAAAGCACGCCCACACATCAACCGACGAGCTAAAGGAAGGTTTGCTTACCATCAAGATTGGATTACCACGAGGGGGTAAAATAACAAAGATATAAACATGACATATAAACAGGAACATGGACTAACTACACTAGACAAGACTAAGACAACACTTGAATTAAATTACAAATAACTAAACTAGACTAAACTGAACAAGACACAGGAACTACACCACACAAATAAAAATGAACCAGCACAGGACAGAAAACACAAGGGCGTTATAAATGGATCAAATCAAGAGGGGGACAGCTGTGGGGCATGAAACAATAAACGAGCAATAATGAGGAGACGAGAGGGCGGGAACAAAGACGAGACCGTAGAGAGTGTATGGCAAGCCATAAGGGCCAAAATACCTCTCTCCACATGAAACACGTGGGTCTGTCATGATTCTGCCTCAAGGCTCAAAAAGCGTGACAAGAGAGGGCAGAATCATGACTGAAGCCCCTCCTCAAGGAGCGACATCCTGGCGCTCCTCAAGCAGACAAACAAGACAAAACGGACTGTGACAGTAACAAAACCCTGAAAACATAACAAAAACAGTGTAAACACAAGAGTCTGAGGTGGGGAGCACAAGAGTCAAAATAAAGTCCACACAAGGGCACAACTGGGGAACAGACACACAAATGCCGGCTGCACCGGACTGGATGGCCTGCTGCACTGGACTGGATGCCGGCGGACACGGACTGGATGCCGGCGGACATGGACTGGATGTCGGCGGCTACGGCTGGGCAGCGCTCTCTGGCGGCTGGGCAGCGCTCTCTGGCGGCTTAACATGAGATATGCAGAAACTATTAAGCCCATTGCACATAGAAACCGAAATTTGCAGAATTTTGACGTATTTTTGAGTATGTATTTTTTTAAAATTTCTTAGATTCCATCATCAGGAATGCTTTGGCCACGATAATCATTTAGGGAAAACGTATGTTGTGACATCTTTGTTATGTTGTGTTGCCTTTCATCCCTTGATTGGTCCAGCTGCCCACGACCCTTTGCATCGTGATTCTATTAATTAAAAACAACTGATAACACAGCCCTGATTTACATGTGTAGTGGATTAATCTTTCTCTCAATGCGGACGGAAGTGTTGAGACACTACAGAGAAAAGAAAAATGATCTGTTTGTTTAGTATCACTGATAGGACTGACCGAAAGTCAATGAGTCCATTAATTTAAAGATTTAAAACAATATGATTTAGTATGTGCAAGAGGTGTTCATTAGACAAGGGTGGTAACAGAAACATGACAAAAGACACCAGTATTCCACAAACAACTTAATAACTTTATTACTTCAAACATGGCTCATCCAATCAGAATCTTCAGTGATGGTGATGTTGCTGGTGTTCTACTAACCATAGACAAGGAAAAACCTACACTCTTAAAATGGATGTTAATTTTAACAATAGTAAATAGACAAATAATGGTATTCTGTCACACAAGCAATGGCATTCTGTCATTTAACCTGTGAGACAACGTTCATACAGCGGTCCCAAAATACCAGTAATATATTAAGTGGAAGTTTCCTTCTAAATACAGTACAGTAGCTGATATACAACCGGCTCAGCAGAAGTTTTATTCTAAAAGCTGTGCTACAATCAAAGTTATGTTTGAAAATATGGCGGGTGTGATTTTATATCCAAACGAATGCGTTGTTGATGATGTTTTAATCATAAACTTGCTCTGACCCAACAACAGTGGTGTAAAGTATTTGAGTAAATGTACTTAGTTACTTTACTTAAGTATCTTTTTGGCTACTTTGTAGTTGTACGGAGTAATAAAGATATTAGCAACTTTTACTCTCTACTTGACTACATTTTTTCATAAGTACGTATATATTAGGGCTGTCAACGTTAACGCGTTAATGCATGCGTTTAATTTTTTCAAATTAACGCGTGAGAAAATATTTATCGCAATTAACGCAGCATCCGTTTGTTTTGACATCCTTTGTCTAGCGTTACATTATGTAATCACGCTCTTATTCGTGTACAGGCTTTTAAACCACTTAAGCGCGATTTGAAACAGTTGCTTTGAGGCGTTCAATGAAGATAGACAGCTTCTAAACTGTGGGACGAGGCAAAACGCAACGCGAGGTCCAGTCTGGTGTGTACAGTAACGGCTGCGTCCGTGAATCTCTGTCAGACAGCGCATCCGTGTTAAATTCTCTTTCGTGCTTGAATGGATAAAACCACACAAGATTATGTCAGAAAGCCCGTTTTGTCTAGCATTTTCTTAAGCACAGACTTCAAAGTGTAAAATAAAATCTTAAATGAATGCAAAGAGTTGTGAAAATGGGAGTGCGGTGACGGTCAGATCTGCGTACTGAGACAGCTCTTAAAGGGGCCACGTTCTTAAACGTGCTGCTGTGACTCATGTCACTAATGTTAATCAAAGAACAAAATAAAAGAAGAAATCAATGTGATTTTATAGCTTTAATGAGAATTCTTCTGCATTTAATTTATAATTTAGCATTAAAGACTGTAAAGTGTCCATCAATTTCCTACATGAGCTCTCAATTATACTGTTGAATGGCTATAATTAATGTTAAAATAATCAATTTAATAGAGACATCAGTTACAATACTAATATCAAAATGTTAGCTTTCATAAAATGATGCTGTTAAAGAAATATGTTGTTTCTACATCAATTTGAAGATTAAATGTGAAATTATTAAAATGTAAAAGTATATTTTAAAATATAATTGTTGTGTGCGATTAATCGTGATTAATCACAGAAAAATGTGTGATTAATCCGATTAATTTTTTTAATCGATTGACAGCACTAGTATACAGTATATGTAGGCTACTCTTTACTTCACTACATTTGTAATTACCAATGCAATAACACATTACATTTTGCATGGCACCTAACATTTTCTGAAGCAGTTTATTTTTGCTACAGAAGAATTAATATTGCCATTTACAGGGCATTGAAGGTACTATATCTTGTGGATTTTGCACTAAATTACTGAAAATTGTCAACATGGCCTCTTTATGTGAATGCGGGTGCATTATCAGGTAGTTGACATCGCTGGTGTTTTATGTGGGAAGAGGACATGACTGCAGCTGGCGATAAGGCCAAAACCTGCATGTCCAGTGCAAAAAGGCTTTGACTTTTGTAATTTTTTACTTAACATTATTTTATTTATGCGTTTTATTGAAGAGACCTTTTTGAAGGCTATTGGTTTCCTTATGAGCACTTGAGTTTAACTGAGACTTGGGTGTTTGTAATAGACGTAGGCTATGGTGTCGACCTTGATTTTTTTGCAATTTTGAGGTGTTCAGTTTGATGCTATTGCTCTCCTCACGAATCAACTGTTTCTTGTTTTTCACTGACATGTCTCTTAAGTGTTGAGGACTAGTGCTTCTTTGAGCCTACATTCAGTATGAGTAAAATTCTCAAGTACTGTTAAAATCAAATACTCTAAAACTTTTACTGAAGTCGTTTTGGAATTTGTGACATGTAAATTGTAATGGAGTAATTTTCACTGCAAGGTATCTGTACTTTTACTCAAGTATGGTTTTCAGGTACTCTTTACACCTCTGCCCAACGACACTGTATAACACCCTGTTTACGCGATATCGCGATACGATGTGACAAATAACTTGTTCTTCTATATTCTTTTGATGCGCCACTAGCGTGCGTTGTAGACAGAGAGTTAGAAAACTTAAAAACGGACCTACTGAAATGTATAAGGACAAATGCAGAGACACAAGAAAAAAACGGTTATACAAACTGTTATATTTATACATACAGATGCACAGAAGGTGCGTGAGGGACATGAGCAGTTTGGCGTATACATGAGAAGGTTTTTGGCATTGTATTTTGCACAACTTTGATGCATGTGAAGAGACACAATTAGCAATTAAATTTCTAACTAAAAAGTCTAACTATCAAGATTTCAAGAAACTAGACTCATGACGTTTTTGTGCACCACACAGATTGTAAACCATTGTAATGTGTTAAAAAATGTAAACGTTACTATACTTTTAATGCCGAAGAAACACTACTTCATCCACTAGTAGTGTATGTGTTTATAGTGGAGTTTTGCAAGGGCTGTAATGGCGGCACTGTTG
This sequence comes from Triplophysa rosa, assembly GCF_024868665.1. Taxonomy (NCBI): domain Eukaryota; kingdom Metazoa; phylum Chordata; class Actinopteri; order Cypriniformes; family Nemacheilidae; genus Triplophysa; species Triplophysa rosa. The sequence continues at coordinate 11,880,809 of NC_079890.1, read as the reverse complement.
ATATATTGCAGCAGGTAACTAAAGGGGCCAATTCACGGCTATAGGCATTTATTATGTCTTCGCTACCAACCTCTGTCATTGGCTCTTTCTTGCACTGACTTGAATTATTATAACTGACTATGTTACTACACAACCTGTTAACAAACAAACATGCCATCTAACAGTTGTTGTTTATTTATTGTATACCGTTGTGTCTTGGAACAACTAGTTTATAAATAATCAAGAAATAAGTTATTGTGTACAGTAAAATAGGAAACTACTTCATTGCAATAGGAACAATCAGCCTAGAAATTCTTGTTAGGCTTTACATGTTTACATGGCATTATCAAAATAATCAGCAGTTACAGCCCTGTTGAAAACAAATGGAACAAGACCTGATTGGTCTCCGGCTCCAGCATTATTCTGTCAGTGGAAACGGTATAAGACAGAAATAGCTTGTCAGAGTCTGTCTAAGCTGCTCAGTATGAGTATATAGGCCCTAAGGCTCATCTTAAACATATACTGACATTGTATGTTCCCAAAAGTAATCAGCATCATGATTTCCTCTGATTTCATTCCTATCACAACTGTGTTACTTCCGCGTTGCTCCATTCTTTCGTTCTCTCTCTGCTATGGTTTCTATGCTCTATCCAGCAGACAGTTAGACATGTGGCAGGCCATATGTTCCATCACCCTATATCAATCTCTTGTTTTATCAGTTTTGTAAATGATGCAGTAGAATGCCAAGCCCAACTCACATATAGATTAAACAGAGTGAATCAACCTCCAAGGTCAGTCGGCTGTATCTTCTGAAAGTCACATACCAGCTCAATCACGATGACCGTCTCCCATACAAATACATACACTGAAACACCCACATGCTTTCAAATATGTGACTGCTTCGCTCACAGAGTGTGTTCATTTGTATATTCATCACACACATACACACAAAAAACATTATTAGACGCTGTAAATTAAATGAAGAGTGTGAAATCCATCACTGTCGCATACACTGCAGTGTAAAACAATCTCTATGTTAGTGCTTGTGTGTGTAAGGATAGGCGTGCCTGAGTGTATACGTGTTAAAGGATTCGTTCATGTGAATAAGTTTGTGTGTATCTGTATGTGGGTTTCTGAGTGTACACATTCACACATTTCAACAGCTGATGATATTTTGCTCTGACAGCTTGCTGGTAATGGCCATCACAGGCTCACTGTTTATGACAACAAGCAGACATGCAGCACAGTCCATCCACTCTGGCTTTATCTGTTCAATCTGTGTTCTTGTGTGTTTGTGGGGGTTGGTGTATCTTTCTCCTCTGGCTGTAGGATGCCAAAACCTTTGCTGTTATTTTGCATATGTACTGTATATGGGGTGGCCACGTGTGTTTGTGTGCTATATGTTTGTTTATGTGTAAATGTTGTTTCTGTGCAAATAAAGTATAGGGAAAATGGTTTTGCTTTACATTTCATTAGACCAAGAGATTTTTATAGTACATAATATTATTTTAATATGAAAACCATAACGTGTGGCTTAGTGGTTAGAGCATGGCACTAGCAATGCCAAGGTCATAGGTTCGATCCCAGGGGATTGCACATAGTCAGAAACAAAAAAATGTATAACACAATGCAATGTATGTCGCTTTGGATAAAAGCGTCTGCCAAATGTAAATGTGTCAATGAGAGGTTTTATAACTATGTAAGGTCAATGGGCCTCATTTATCAATTTAATGTATAACCAAGTGCAGATCCTTGCGCAGAAATCATCTTACGAAAGGGTTCACGTCTGAATCATGAAAAATGTGTACGTCATCAATTCCATTGTATGAATGATTGATAAATGTGATGGTAAAAACATTTTGTTCCCTTTCTGTCGGTCTCTTGACGTTGTGTCGAAACAGAATGGGGTTAGAACTTGAGAACCTATCATCTCTGATTGTACTTTTAGAAGACCAATGAACTTGACGAATGGCATGGCATGCCAGTCTCCGCTCCATGCATACAGGTATAAAAGGAAGATGGCGTGCCCGTTCATTCACCTTTTGTTCTTCGGAACCTGCGAGGTATTAAATGCTGAGCGTTATCTCTCTGATCTCTCTACTGGACTTTCTACGATGCAGAGCAGCGGACTCGTCCTCTTGTGTGCAACTTCCCCTGGGCGTTTTCTTAGCGGACCTAGGTGTCTATTAGGGCAAATTTCCTAAAAGAGCTGAAATTTCGTACAGCATGCATGTGTCGCCAGGCATGTCTAGCTGCTGTAATCTTGGATGCGGCTGCCTCGCCCTCTAACCCGAAGGGCACGATACCTGCATCACATGCTTGGCAGCATGCTCAAGTAGCGTTCGTTGATACGGCATGCCCGCACTGCGAGCATATGCCGATCAAGGTGTTGCGGTCACGGATGGCTGTGTTCTTTTTGGGACGCTTCCAGCGAGACGGCCGTTCTGCCAACCACAGAACCTCCCCGCAAGGGGATGATGATGCAGATCGCTCCCCTAGCCCTCTGTCACGCTGTCTGGGGCATGGTTACAGCTCCCCAGCCCGTCGCGTTGGCTAGTGAGGATGGTCCATCTCGGCTACATGATCAAGTTCACCAGTATGCCTCCGGTTTCAGGCATTCTGTTACCTAGGTCGAGGAGATTGCTCTTGTGCTTCGGGCCAATCGGAGGTGTGATCGAGCCCGTCCCTCTGGCCGAGATGTCTTCGGGGTTTTACAGCCACTACTTCATCATCCCTAAAGAAAGGTGGGGGGCTGTGCCCCATCCTTGACCTGCACACTCTGAACAAGGCCCTTCACAGGTTCCCGTTCAGAATGTTGATGCAGAACCGCATCCTGACGTCTGTCCGACATCAGGATTGGTTCGTGGCTATCGACCTGAAGGACACGTACTATCATGTCTCGATTCTTCCTCGTCACAGACCGTTCCTTCGGTTCGACTTCGGGGGCCGAGCATACCAGTACAAGGTCCTGCCCTCCAGTCTGGCCCTGTCTCCCTGTGTCTTTACCAAGGTCGCGGACGCTGCTCTTGCTCCCCTCAGGGAGCAGAGCATGTGTATTCTCAACTATCTCGATGACTGGCTCATCTTGGCGCACTCGCGAGATCTGTTGTGTATGCACAGGGACCTCGTGCCGACTGGGCCTGCAGGTCAACTGGGACAAGAGTAAACTCTCCCGGCGCAGAGCATCTCTTATCTCGGTATGGAACTAGACTCTGTCACCATGACACCTACAAGCGCGCCCAGTCAATGCGGCGTTGGCTGAAACTCTTCAGGTGGCAATCAGCAGTCCCACTGAAAGTGTTTCAGAGGCTCCTGGGGCATATGGCATCCTCGACAGCAGTCGTGCCCTTTGGGTTGATGCATATAAGACCGCTTCAGCATTGGCTTCAGAGTCACGTTCAAGCGGAAGTACACCTTCCCCCCAGTGAGCCTCCTAGCACAGGTCTTGTGCAAGGTCAGGGAAGAGGAGCATCAAGTCCTGTTAGTTGTGCCCTATTGGCCCAACAAGACTTGGTTCTCAGAGCTGACGCTTCTGTGGATGACTACTCCCTGGCCAATTCCCCTGATGAACGACCTTCTTTTTCAGGGGAACCTCCAAGTCTGGCTCCTGGATGGGATGAGGAGATCCTGAGTGACCTGCCTCCCGCAGTCGTGAGCACAATCACTCAGGCCAGAGCTCCAGCTACTAGGCGACTGTATGCCTACAAGTGGCACCTCTTCCTGTCCTGGTGTTCTTCCCGCGGGGAAGATCCGCAGAGTTGTGCGATCGGTGTCGTGCTGTCCTTCCTCCAGCAAAGGTTAGACAGCAACTTCTCCCCCTCTACGCTCAAAGTGTATGTCGCCGCCATCGCCACACATCACACGCTTGTGGCCGGTAAGTTTCTTGGATAGCACGACCTGGTCATCAGATTCCTGAAGGGCACGAGGAGGATGAATCCTCCACGTCCGCGCTCCGTACCCTCTTGGGACCTCAATGTGGTTCTCGTGGTCCTGGGAAGGGACCCATTTGAGCCCCTAGGGGAAGCCGCTCTACCTCATCTCACGATGAAGACGGTTCTACTAGTGGCGCTCACCTCCATCAAGAGGGTACGGGATCTGCATGCACTCTCTGTGTCCAATGAGTGCCTAGAGTTCGGGCCGGGCGACTCCCACGTGGTTCTGAGACCCCGGCTTGGCTACGTGCCCAAAGTTTCCACCACTCCCTTCAGGGACCAGGTGGTGAACTTGCAGGTGCTCCCCACTGGGGAGAAAGACCCAACCACTGCAGTGTTGTGTCCAGTATGCGCCCTGTGCCTCTACCTGGACCGCACGCAGAGCTTCGTCTGTTTTGGAGGACAGCAGAAGGGGAGAGCTGTCTCCAAACAGAGACTGGCGCACTGGATCGTGGACGCCATCACTCTGGCGTACCGGTCCCAAGATCTCCCATGCACAATGGCAGTGAGAGCTCACTCCACCCGGGGTGTAACCTCCTCATGGGCACTGGCTTAGGGCGCCTCTCTGACAGACATCTGCAGAGCTGCTGGTTGGGCTACGCCCAACACCTTTGCGAGATTCTACAACTTTCATGTAGAGCCGGTGTCTACCCGCGTCTTGCAGTAAGATTGGCTGCCGACTGGGCGTACGCCTGCGAAGTGCCTTCTCCCCTTCATCAGGTGAGTCAGTGTGCTATCCCAGCTTCCTTACTTCCCCCACCGAGCGAAGTACAAGCATCCCATCCATCACTAAGCACCTCTCTGGTTTATGAGCCGGGCGGAGCGGTCCATATTCCAAGCCCAGTATAGGTAGAGTTTTCCTCACTAGGTGAACCCCTATACCTGAGCTAGTGCTCCACATGTAGTGACTCCCCCCTTGGGTCATTGTCCTTCATGCCACAATGCTTCGCCGTCTGCTGCAGCGACCGAGAATGCCTCGCAGGTTCCTCAGCCCAAAAGGTGAATGAATGGGCACGCATCTTCCTTTTATACCCGTATGCACGGGGCGGAGACTGGCATGCCATGTGGTGAAGGCCACGTTCATTGGCCTTTTAAAAGTAAAATCAGAGATGATAGGTTCTCAAGTTCAAACCCCATTCTGTCTCGACACAATGTCTCGTTCCCTCCATCAGGGAACGGAGGTTACATCTGTAACCGAGACGATATATTTTAATTCACTTGAAAACCATTATATCCTGTCAACTCTATGCGCGAGTGACACGCATCACGACAAACCCATTTAGAACAAGGCATTTGTCATGTCGCATTGCGCCGCATCCAATGTGGACAAAACTTTGAATTATAAATGTATAATTTTTATCTAACATGGGTCCTTAGCATTTTTTTATCATATTTACATATTTTTTGTTTTCATGGTTAAAAGGTATGTTGCAAGATCAGTACAAAAAGTAATATAAGAGAGTGATAAAAGTGGAAGAATGTACAGTATTTCTTCTTGTAAATGTCATTTTTTGCCAAAATGATAAAAAAATAGTAATGCATTTTTTTATTTTTTTTAAAGGTGAAGTTATAAACAACAATCGTTATGTTCTAAATGCATCTGATGTTATTTTACAGTCTAAATAATCGAAATAAAATGCAGTCTAAAAATGCAGCATAGTATTTTAATAGTATACTTGTGTAGTATACTTCCGTTTACTACTGTTTACTATAGTAAATGTTAAGGTACCCTAGAAAATACATGAGCTGGAACATGATGTGAGAATGTGAAATTTGATTGTATCCACTGCTCTTACCCACATTGATAATGCCAATTTTTGCGTGGAAATGACAATATGCCCAGTTTTCTGTTGTATGCTCATTTAATGAATGAGGCCGTACTGTACGTGTGTGTGTGCACATGTGTATGTGCAGTGTTCCAGTGTGTGCATCTATATGCACATGTGTGACAGTCGGCTTTAATCGCATCGTTTCCAATGCTCTGTTTGCTCTGAGGGTCTGCAGGCTTCTATACTGGTAAATATCTCTTTCTACTGATCAATAACGTTCTCTTTCAGATTGACAAATGCAAGCTCATCATGTGTATTATCTACAGCTGACATCCAGCTAAGATCATTTAAAGCTAGCACATCTTCAACAATCAATACAGAAGAGAGTCTGAGAGAGTTCGGCTAGCCCACTATGTGCAGTGTTTGGCGAGGGGCAAGAGGCCTGAACAATGCATTCTGAGAGGAACTCCCCCATGGCCGGGGAGAGATGGACAGTGTGGTCACTACATGGATAGCGAGAGCCAGAAATACTCTAAAGCAGACAGCAGCTCTGAGGTGGCTGGACTGGAAAACGATCTAAATTCTGCCATAGGCGATATTTCCGAGGATTTCTGAGCAAAGCAATGCCAAACAAGCTTCTGTTATTCTCAATATGATTCCGCACAACCTCGCCCTCCCTGTCTGTCTCCTCAATATATCTCTCATTTTATGTGTGAAGGGAGATTTCATGCTATACAGTACTATAAAGCCATTAAGATTTTTCACCTCTGGCTCTTTCTTTTTCTAACTTTGCAGTGCTCTGCACCATACATAATTAAGTTTGTGTAACATTTGCAAGCTAAATCAACCTTTTTTTCTTTAAAAGAGAGAAGTTTAGGACATTATGATCTCCTGAGTTTTGGCGGAAAGAGACCAATTAAATGTGTTATTTAACCAGGGTAGATCCTGTCGTGTCATTTGTATAATGGGCCATGTTATTTGGAGGAGAAGGGTTTGTTCGCACCATTGAAAAAGCCCCTGGGTCTTACATGGAAAGGCCGCTTTAGAGTTATATAAAAAAGTGGCTTCTCAGTGGTACAATGTGTAGCTGATAAGAACTTAATAATGGGATGCATTATTTTAAAGTTTGCCTCTAGTTTGCATATTTATAATTTATAAAAACTAACGTCACACAAAGTAGGCCTAAAAAACACCTATAACTACTTTAGTGTTAGTTTTAAATCCAGCACCTTGCAGTGAATATTATGAGCTTAGAGAATGTGAGCACTGTGTTTACTCACCATATAGGATGTTAATGAGAGAGATGGGCATGACCAAGATGCCCACCAGCATGTCCGCCACTGCTAGCGAGCGCAGGAAGAAGTTTGTTGCGTTCTGAAGCTTTTTCTCCAGCGACACAGCCAAAATAACCAAAATATTCCCTCCAATTGTCAAAGAAATAATCACCAGTATCAAAAGGGCTGGCCAGTTCTTTTCCTTCATCACATCCTTTTCTACCCCATGGGGAGAGGATGAAGAAGAGGAGGATGCGGAGAGATTGAAGCTGTAGTCGGTCCCGAAGATGCTTTGGTTCAGACTAAAGGTGGTATTACCGGGCCAGACCATCCAGCCAACTAGGTCTAGGGATGATGTTGTAGACCCGAACCCAGCCAGAACTGGCCCCCCAGGTGCCCCCATCATCTGAGTGTTAGTGTCAGTCGCTCTTTTCAATCATGACCGCTGATGGCCACTTAATGAAAGAAGTTTGGTATGTTCGTACTGTGCAAAAAACGGCAGTGCGATTCACTTAAAATGCTATGTAAAGGAGAAATCTACTGCGTTAAGGATATCCATAGCATTTCTTGTAGCCCGCTTGGGATGCTGGATCTTCATGTAGATTCTATCTGTAACACAAAAAGACACACAGAATCATGCATTTAGAAATGCTGAGATAACACCAGCAATCAAAGCACCACAAAATGATCTAGTAATAGTAAAGGAGACACAAATGATCAATGACGAAAAGATCCATCTTTTTCAAAAACCAGTGTCACTTTGTCTTCAGGATAAATGAGGGTAATTGAGGTCACTAAGTTAAAATGATACGCTACAGTCTGGTTCTCCACTAACCTCTCACACCTCACCTAATTCATAAAATCTGAGGTTACTCCTTATTAAATTAACAGGTATTAATAACTCAAGACACCTCTCAAAGGTAATGCGATGTAACGTCTTTATTATTGTGGCCGGGTGTAAGAGGAATAAAGCACACCCAGGCAAAACTATGTTCTATTTTTGGGGTTTAATCTGACTGCTGTTTACAAACAAGTATTACAGTGGTCGATGGGAGAAAAAGGGTCAACAAGAAATAAAAGAAACAAAACAACAGGTTTTGGGACAAAAAGGTTCCTATGAGTTTTACAAAAATGAAATCTAGTTCCTACACCTGCGGCTGAATGCAGAATCAGCACACAGAAAACACTCTTAACTCTATATCAGGTTAAATCTCTGTGAAACAAAAGAAATAAAAAAAAAACAGTTACACACGCAAACAAAATGAAGCACAATAAAACAAAATACGGTAGTGGATATCCAAATGCTTGCTAGCATTCACCACGAGGTTCACTCGCCATGTGCACACCCGATCCACTACATCCGGAATTACACTTATGCACATAACATAAGATCGCGATGACACGCAACACACACGAAGCTTCTTCTCTACAAGAGCGTACCACATGTGGTCACTCGGAGCTACGCATGTGCACAAAGAGCCAACGCAACGCACCGCACCGCATGAACGGGAGAGAAATCTCTTAGAGGGCCATACACATTTATCTCACCACACAACAGAAAGGTTTAATTTTTAACCCCTGGCCACACTCTCCCCTGCTGAGAGTCATTGTCCTCGATGACTCAATACATATTCTTCACCTCTTTTATAGCCTCTCTGAAGAACACAGTACCAAGGCTTGTTAACACCTGTGAAAAAACTTCAGGGCTAAGTGAAACTGAATTACAAACCGACCTTGGTTCGTTAAACGGGTTTGAATGCACACCAGCATTAGGCCGGCTGGTTCTTCTGGGTGTAGGCACTGGTCTCCAAGACACAGGTCTGTCTACCTTAGGAGTTACCACACACTCTGACGGTTCACCTGACTCAGAAGCTTGTTGTTCCACATTCTCTGAAAAAGGATAAGAGCCAACAACAGAAGCCTCCTCAACTGGCCTGGACATCTCAACATTCACACCCTCTGTCTCCTCGAGGTTTGGGAATGTGACCTCTTCCAAAACAACACAATCTGGATCAGAATCCTCAACTTCAACCTGCTCAACCTGAGAATCAGGTTGTGGAGACGCTAAACTGCTGTCTGTTACCACAGGTTCCACAACAGGCACTTCACAAGGACGCAAATCAACTCAGTGAACTCTCTTACTGGGGCCCCCCTCAACAGGCTCAACAGTGTACGTAGTACCCTGCACTTCTATGAATCTGTGTACCGTAGGAGCCCACGCATCCTGTATCTTGTTTCTGCCAACTGGTCTGTGATGCAAATACACGGTCTGGCCAACGTCAACAGTAGGACAGTAAACCTTGTCATTCAAGGGAGCAAGTCTCTCAAGAGCTTTCTGCTCAGCAAATTCTCTTGTTCGTTCATGAGCTTCCCTGAGTCTGTTCTGATGAATTACTAACCAATCCAGTCGTCTATTCACAGCTTGTTCCTGACCCAGAAGAGCATCTACAGGAAGACGTGGATCTACGCCAAACAACAAGAAATAGGGTGAGTACCCTGTTGTCGCATGTGGGGTTACATTATACGCATAGACTAACTCAGGAAGGTACTCTGGCCACCGCCTCTTATTTTCAGGGGGAAGAGTTCTCAACAACTCATGGAGCGTCCGGTTAAATCGCTCACACTGAGCATTGCCCTGAGGCCGGTAAGGGGTAGTTCGCATTTTCTTTACCCCATACAATTTACACAACTCAGCTATCACCTCACTCTCAAAGTTCCTCCCCTGGTCCTAGTGTAACCTCTCTGGAATGCCATACTTCATGAACCACTCTCTGAGTAAAACCTTGGCTGTAGTGTCTGCCCTCTGGTCTTTGGTAGGGAAAGCCTATGTAAACTTGGTAAACACATCGGTTACTACCAACACATTCTCACGACCATCTGAGGCCGGTTCAAGCAGTGTAAAATCTACAGCCACCACCTCCAAAGGCCTTGACGCTAGAAACGATTTCATGGGAGGCCGAATCCTCGGCTGAGGCATCTTAGTCAAAATACACCGCTGACACCTTTTGATCCACCTCTCTACGTCCTCATACATGCCAACCAAGAAGCATCTTCGCCTTAACAGGTTAAGCGAACGCTCAATACCCTGGAGTCCCATCTTGTCATGGACACTCTCCAGGATACGTTCCTGCAAACAAACAGGTACAAGCAGCTGCTGACACTCACCATGACGAAGATCATCCACAACTCTATAGAGCAACCCGTCTGACTCGGTAATACACTTCCTCTGCTTCAAAAGGGACAATACAGGCTTAGGCAGGCTGCGCCTTTCCTGATAAGTGGGCTTTCGGTTATTATCCCAGAATTCTTTGAAAGAACTGAAAAACAGATCCTTTAACTGAAACTCTCTCAACTCCGCTTTTGTATAGCCCGGGAGAGTAAACGTACCTCCTCGAGTATCAGTCCCTTCTACTCTGACTCCACACTCTAAAGCACGAATCTGCCTCACTTTACAACACTGATCCCCAGCAGATAACAACTCTGGGTCCAAAGGCATACCCTTATTTACCACATTGCAGATGGCAATACAGTCGTCATATTCTGCATCATCCAAGTTAACAGGCTCCCCTGCTAATGGGTGTCTAGAGAGTGCGTCGGTGGCAGCATTCTGCCGTCCGGGCCTGTACTTGACCTCAAAGTCAAAAACGGCTAACTGGGCCACCCACTGTTGCTCGATGGCGCCCAGCTTCGCTGTCTTCGGTTCGTCTTGCTCACGCACTGCTACTTGATGGTACCCGCTCGCCAAATCAATGGTCGAGAAAAACTTTGCACCTCGTAACGCATCAAAACTTTCATCTATCCACGGCAACGGAAATGCATCTCGTTTAGTCTTCGAATTCAATTTTCTGTAGTCGACACATAAGACTACCATCTGTCTTTCGGACAAGCACTATAGGCGAAGCGTACGCACTATTGCTCTCCTTTATCACCCCCTTCTTAAGAAGCTTGGTGATATGTTCTCTGACCTCACCATACTGGGTGGGTGGAAGGCGTCGATATGGCTGAGAAACTGGAACATCATCTACAAGATGGATCTCGTGCTGCACTTTATCAGAGAACCCGAGATCCTCGTCGGCCAATGCAAACACATCGACAAACCTAGAAAGCAAAGCTTTTAGCTCTGCTTGTTGCTCGACAGTACCACCTAGATTCAGCTTGTCAAAGAAAGCTGGCAACCCATTCACCAAGACTCAACTCAACTCAACTTTATTTATATAGCGCTTTTACAATTTTCATTGTTACAAAGCAGCTGCACATGAGACACATTGACTACAAGCAAAACAATCAAAGTTGTACCTGCAAAAACAAGAAAAGGTTGAAAACACAGAAGACAGACACACCCACACACAAAACACTCCACACACACAACACGCACACGCACCAACACACACAGACACAGAGACACACACACACACGGATGCGCACGCACACACACACACACACACACACACACACGTACGTACACAGACAAGTACGCACACACACACACGCTCAGTGAGAGCACACATTTAGGATAAAGGAGAGAGAAGCACAGGTCAAATATAACAGACTATAAATTCCTATATGCAATATTAATTAAGTAAAACTTTAAAATTCTAAAGCAGCCCCCCCGGTCAGGCAGATAGTGCAAAAACAGTATGCAAACGGTGGCGAGGAACCCAAAACTCTAATCGAGAAAAAAAACCTCAGGAGAACCCAGGCCCAACCAGGGGATTCCAGTTCCCCTCTGGCAAAAGCTGCTGCCTCTGCACAAGCTCCAGAGAACTTGCACAACAAGGCTAAATAAAATAAATAAACTTAATAATAAAATAAATTATAGTTTAAGATTATCATTAATAATCTAATAGCATTTGAAATTTTGTGGTGAAGACATGTCAAGAGACCGCGTCCTTCTTTATCCAGCTCTATCATCTCAGCTCTTGTCAGGTCCCCACTTCCCATTCTCCGCTCTACCATCAGGTCAGGCCATGAACTGCATCCTGCTCGCTGTGGTAACCTTGGAACAATGAGACAAGACTGGCTGTCTCTCTTCGTTTCGACAGTTACCTCCTCACTCCAGCTGAAATTCTATGAAACTTTACTTCACAGCAAGTGTTTGGATTTACCTCAACAGGGCAAATGTACCCAGCCGGGCACGAGGCTGCAAACACACATCTTCTGTGGCGAGATTAACAACTACAGTAGAACAGGCAACACGGATTTTACATTGGACACAAGGGACTGTACCACGATCAAACCCTCAGGTAAAGGTGAATTTCTAGACTCTAACAGCAAGCTGAACAACCCTCGGGTAAGGCAGATTTAATTCCTCGAATCATTACTGTGGAGATGATAAAGCAGGTATATGCACAGTTTCTTTTCCAGCTACTCGTCAACACTTCGTTTTTCAAGCACTGCACTCTGCACCTCTGAAAGACCTCAACTCAACTCAACTTTATTTATATAGCGCTTTTACAATTTTCATTGTTACAAAGCAGCTGTACATGAGACATATTGACTATAAGCAAAATAATTAAAGTTGTACCTGCAAAAACAAGAAAAGGTTGAAAACACAGAAGACAGACATACCCACATACAAAACACTCCACACACACAATATGCACACGTACTAACACACATAGACATAGAGACACACACACACACACACACGATGCGCACGCACCACACACACACACACACGTACGTACACAGACAAGTACGCACACACACACACACACACACACACACGCTCAGTGAGAGCACACATTTAGGATAAAGGAGAGAGAAGCACAGGTCAAATATAACAGACTATAAATTCCTATATGCAATATTAATTAAGTAAAACTTTAAAATTCTAAAGCAGCCCCCACCAGGCAGATATAAAGAAGGACGCGGTCCCTGACATGTCTTCACCACAAAATTTCAAATGCTATTAGATTATTAATGATAATCTTAAACTATAATTTACCTTATTAGTAAGTTTATTTATTTTATTTAGCCTTGTTGTGCAAGCTCTCTGGAGCTTGTGCAGAGGCAGCAGCTTTTGCCAGAGGGGAACTGGAATCCCCTGGTTGGGCCTGGGTTCTCCTGAGGGTTTTTTTCTCGATTAGAGTTTTGGGTTCCTTGCCACCGTTTGCATACTGTTTTGCATCTGCCTGGCCGGGGGGGCTGCTTTAGAATTTTAAAGTTTTACTTAATTAATATTGCATATAGAAATTTATAGTCTGTTATATTTGACCTGTGCTTCTCTCTCCTTTATCTTAAATGTGTGCTCTCACTGTGCGTGTGTGAGTGTGTGTCTGTGTGTTATTACGTGTTCATATTGTGTGTGTGGAGTGTTTTGTATGTGGGTATGTCTGTCTTCTTTGTTTTCACCTTTTTCTTGTTTTTACAGGTGCAACTTTAATTGGTTTGCTTGTAGTCAATATGTCTTATGTACAGCTGCTTTGTAACAATGAAAATTATAAAAAGCTCTATATAAATAAAGTTGAGATGAGTTGAGTTCTCTTTCTAACAAAAACACAATAATAATAAAAATCATTCATTGAGTCATTGAGCATTTAACCTGTGGTGGAATACTTTGATCTTTACAATAAGCCTCTTCATTAAATTTGTTAAAGTAGATAGAAAAACAACAACAAAAGAACCAATGAAAATTTCTCATTTAAAGCAATAGTTCACGCAAAAAAATTAATTCTGTAAATATTTACTCACCCTCTTGTCATTTCAAACCAGTATGGATTACTTTCTTCTGCAGAGCACGAAAGAATTTTGAAGAATGTTGGTAACCGAACAACGGCAATACCCATTTATGGACACAAAACCAACGCAAGTCAATGGGTATAGCGCTGTTGTTCGGTTACCAGCATTCTTCAAAATATCTTCTTTTGTGTTCTGCAGAAGAGAAAGTCATACAGGTTTGAAATGACAAAAGGGTGAGTAAACAATGACAGAATTTTCATTTTCGAGTGAACTATACCTTTAAATACAGAACTTGTCCCCAATAGACCTAAAATGTTAGTTCCACAGAATAAACAATGTGACAACCTGTCCTGGTTTCCATCTATGAAGCATATGAAATATGATAATAGATTTATTCACTGCAGGGACAGCCGGTTTCTGATATGTTTTCCTCCATCTTATAGAAGAGAGAGAGGGAGAGAGAAGGTGAAATCGCAATATTCCCCAGACGCAGCAGAGTTCTGTATAGTTCGCCTTATCTCAGGAGGTTGGAGATAAAGCAAACAACAGCAAAAAGTTAAATGCTGAACAATAAATAAATCACTGATAATCACGCCCTGTGCGTCTACCACACACACAGGCACACTCATACCGAAACACACTCATCCTAAAGAAAAGAATATAGAGGTTCAAGGAAAGTGCACAAAGTATGGTCCCATTATGAAAGAATAGAGGATCTCCATTGGGAGACACACTAGTCCAAAAGGAAGGCCATATCACTGCTTAAAGAGACAAAGAAACAAAGGTCAGTATCACAGACCTCTGAAATGGTCCATGTCTCTGAATCTGATCCGAATGAGAGGTGATGTGCAATACAAGCAAGAAGCACACAGTTGATTAGAGAAAACATTGAAAGATGAACTCCGGGTGAACGAATCTGATCGCGGCTCTAAATAACACCTGACGAGAATTGTAATCTAAGTCTGTCCCATTTTCAGCCTCTCTCCATTTCTCTCTCACTCTCTTTCCTCCTTCAGATAAGTCTTCATTTTACATTAATGAAGTGGATGAGAGTGCACTCACAAACTGCACTTCTGCATTCCAAAAATGAGTAATTAGCCTTCTCAGCAGAAACCAATCAAGTAACCGTGAATTGGGTTAAATTAGCATGAAATAGAAAACGATACAAAAAAAATATAAGGGACAATGCAAACACCTTTCCAGTTGCACTTCTTAATCCTGTAATGATCAGTGTTAATGGATGGAGATAGAGTCAGAACCTCAGCTTGAAGTCTATAGGTTATAGGCTGTTATGATGAGTAAATGATTACCTTATTAAAATAAAAAAGAATAATCATTTGTATAAAGAATAATTTGTTCAAAACAATGTGCAATGATCTGACCTTTCTTTGAATGTTTACTTTATTATGAGGCTGATTAATCGCACCATCCATCAGACTGTCTTATCATTTATCAGTGTCTGATAAATGATATGACATTCCAAGGTCAGTTATATCTCAATAATGATCGCTTAAAACTTTGAGTGGTCTTGACAGGTGCAGTTTAATATTACACTTAAATTAAATATAAATATCGCTGCTGTCCTTCTAACCTTGTTTCTCCATATTTCATTTTTTTATATTTAATAAATCATTATTATTAGTCAACGTTTTGTCACTTGGTTTTGCAAATATCCAATCAATAAAAAGTATTAATAAGTGCTTTGTCAACTTTTTAACTTTTTACTGTGACGAAGTGGTATGGGGAAAGGGTCAGACACGACAATTATAGCAGACTACGCCACCCTGATAACAGGGAAATGAATACCCACAACAGGCACACAGGTTCGTTAGGTTAAACAAGGGACACAAGACGTCTATATAAAAAGATACCAATTTTATTCAACATAGAAATAAGTATTTAAGAAAATTGGGTAACATTAGCAGCCAATAGTTCTAAAACCCGCCCTTACATACACACACATCAAGGAGCGCAAGGTCACCAGGGGTAGGTAGCCAGCATCGAGCCTCAAGTTTATGTAGCACACACACACACAACACCAGGTGCACAAGTCTCACTGCACACACACACAAAATGGGATAAATTGCAATGCACAGCACTCGGTGACTGGGAACCCACCATACAGGCTAAGGCTGGCTAGCTCCCTGCCCTGGCCCTTGACTCCTATAACAAAAAGAAAAGAAATATAACAAACTATACGTTAACAGAATCCAACATAACCAATAACAAAAACAAAGAAAAACTTCCAGCTCGTGCAACGAGGGTGCAACTTACTGCCTCCCAGGTCGTAACATGGACTGGAGGTAAAAAGGAAATAAATCAATTCATAAATACAGAACTGAATCTAAACAAAGACAAATAACCGTAAACCAATTAAAGAAAGCAGTGGGCGCACACGCACGGTACGTAGGCTCAATCGAGCAGCGTGAGAATAGAAGTCACTTACACCCTCTCAATTCGTAATATGAGACAGAGTCGATACTCGTAGCACCAAACGCCCTGGAAACAGTGAATATGCACACAATGCACCTAGGCTCAATCTCGCAGCAGGAGCCGGAGCAGGTGCCGTGTGTTTAAAACGGTGCAGATGAACCACGCAGTACAGGTGAAGTATCGCTCACAATTGAAACAGCGTAAGAAAAAATGGTCCAGCAAAGGCAAAACAGCAACATGGTCACGGCAGATCACTACCAACTCCAAAAGGTCATTAATATTCCTTTTACCCGGTCATGAACCTGCCGGACATGAAGCAAGAAAATAATTAGTTATAAAACTCAACCAACATAAAAAAGCGGACTAGCATACATACCGCAGTGAACGCTGCAGCCCACGCCATTCACGGCAATCCCTCAACCAGCAGTATAACATCAGCCTAACAGGGGAAACGGGAAGCCAGAATCCGGCCGACAATAGACGGCATACTACAATAATAGAAAATTATTTCTCCTTTCGCTCCAAACACGAAACGGAAGGCTATAAACGAACAATACTCTACCTTCGGCGACCACAGATGACGTCACCGAGGAGCGGTATGAACCATGGCACACGTCCGAGTGGACAGCTCTCCACCTTATGTGCTACCAAGGTCGAGTATGATAATTAAAGTGTGTGAAATCACCTGGCCACACTGGCACAAGTGATTCACTCTGCTACAATCACATTTAAAAAGTACAGTGTTTTTCCATTTCTTGAGGTTTCGTAAGGACAGCGACAAAATGCCATTTTCATAACATATATGAGATTATATTTACAAGTGCACCAAACTGACTTTGTGTCTTGCCTTAAAGTCACCATGAAACGGAAGTTGCGATTGACTTCTTTTTGTATCAGAATGAAATTAGAAAAAAATGTAGGGCAGGGCTATATTTTGCCCTTCCCTTTTTGAATGGTTTGTTGTAAATTGGGCCTGCAGGGGAGGGCTAAAAATGCCTGGCCATTGGACAGTCAGTAAGTATAGTCCTACCTCTTTTTTGTTGCTGACGTCATGTGGTGAAGAGTTGTTGTTGAGATTCTGCTTATTACACACAGAGGGACGCGCACCAGCACACAATAATGCCAACTATTACAAATAAATGGATTACAATGTAAAATATTATTATTGTGGACATAAAGATAAAATTCCGGCTTGTCCTGTAGACGGTCTGCTTGCGCGCTTTAACTTCTCGCACAAGCAGACACGTTTCCTTTCTGGGGAAGTGTCTGCTCTTCCGAATTCCGCCGTGTAAATAGCGAACCCGCCATGGCGTGAGCGCAACTGGCTCTTAAAGGGAATGGGAGATGAGACTCTGATTGGTTTACTGCATTTTTGGCCCACAAAACACCCATTACTCATTAAGAGAATCGGGACAACCCCTTTAGACCATGCACGCCGACCGTTTTGATGTCGTTAAATTAGCAAAAGTGGATTCGGACACGCCCTGAGTGCACCTGCGGCGTGCGCTTTAAACCATGCGCTTAGATCATGAAAATAGGGCCCTACAAGTGCAAATGAATAATAAAATTATAATGGTGTGCACGGACAAACCATTTATAATTATCACTGCAACACCCTGTAAAACACTTAGAATTTTCCTTTTTGATTTTTTGATTGCCGAAAGTAAACATGTTTTCCTCAGGAAGGTCTGCATTCATTACGAATTAGCAAAAGAAATATTTCATATCAATAATTCATGTTTAATAATTTATGAGGTAAGTAGGCATGTAATAAAAGGGATACAGCCAACAAGTTGTTATTATAAAAAAACTCTTGCTTAACGTCAGGTCACCCTAAATAAAGCCCCTCAGGTTAATACAAGATTAACCTGACAATCTGTAAAGATAACAACCATCTGACTGCACATTATCCCTTACTTAAATACAAGATAAAGACAAAAAAGGAAGAACATTTTGCCTTAAAGCATTTGAAACACTGACCTAAATAAACATGCCTTTAGAACTAGATGTCTTATTACATATTTGAATTGGAAAGTAAAATGCTGAAACATTTTGGATGATAGAAATTCTACATTAAACTGTGCTGCAGGGGTCTGACATTCCACTGAGAAGTTATAACATCGCTGCTACCTGGCAGGAAGGTTAAATGGTCTCTTAAGCCAATTCTCTATTTGAGTGTGTTTTTGTGAAATAAGGATAAGGGATGAGTGCTGAGTAGTTCATTAGTCTTGGTGCTGTCGACAAAAATCAGGAGACAAATGGAGAATAGACAAAGACACTGCGGAACTAAGATTAGATTGAAGGGCTCTGGCATCATCACTATGTGAAAGAATCTACACTATATATGTCATACAATTGCACCATACAGAAAATACAGGGTTGGTTGGACTAAAAAATATTAACGCCCAATGTTACATGGATTGATAATAATTATGTGACCTACTGCGAAAAATGAACTTTATCTTTTGTTACTTTATTGTCTTTGCATCACAAAACTAGTTGTGCCAGTCAATGTTGTTATCAGCAGTGGTAAGAATAAGAAATTGGTGAAATGGGTGATTTATCATATTTCCAAAAGAGTACAAAACATGGGAGCTCATTTACCAGAAGCATCTGTAACCTTAACAACACAACTGTTTGGTGATTCAATAACAACAGTGCCTTATTAAAAAAGAGCAACATATATACTTGTACTGTATATATATGGACCATAACAAATTTCAAATCAACAGTTCGAGATGTATTGTGGCCATTCCAGTCCAATGTTTGTTGAATTTCAACAAAATTAAACCTCAGAAGTGACAAAGTCATCCAACAGCAATGTGAAAGACTGACAGCATGCAAGATACATCAAAACTGGTTATGACCTATGACATAAAAGATAACTTTTGAACTTTTCCTAAATACATGTAGAAACATTACTGTTGTATTGTTTAAAAGTGAATGTGAACTTGTTTTCTTTGCGGTATCTGAGGTCTGACAAAATACTGAGCATGTTTTCTCTTATTATTCTTTTAGTTTTCTTTTTCTGCAAATAAATGCAAATCGAAACAACATTTTTAATGTGGTAAAAATATGTTAGTGAAACGTCTCGATTACGGATGTAACCTGAGTTCCCTGATGGAGGGAACGAGACGTTGTGTCGAACCGACAGATGAGGTTCGTCCCTGAGAACCAATCGCTTCCGACTTCTTAGAAAAGGCCANATCAGGAGACAAATGGAGAATAGACAAAGACACTGCGGAACTAAGATTAGATTGAAGGGCTCTGGCATCATCACTATGTGAAAGAATCTACACTATATATGTCATACAATTGCACCATACAGAAAATACAGGGTTGGTTGGACTAAAAAATATTAACGCCCAATGTTACATGGATTGATAATAATTATGTGACCTACTGCGAAAAATGAACTTTATCTTTTGTTACTTTATTGTCTTTGCATCACAAAACTAGTTGTGCCAGTCAATGTTGTTATCAGCAGTGGTAAGAATAAGAAATTGGTGAAATGGGTGATTTATCATATTTCCAAAAGAGTACAAAACATGGGAGCTCATTTACCAGAAGCATCTGTAACCTTAACAACACAACTGTTTGGTGATTCAATAACAACAGTGCCTTATTAAAAAAGAGCAACATATATACTTGTACTGTATATATATGGACCATAACAAATTTCAAATCAACAGTTCGAGATGTATTGTGGCCATTCCAGTCCAATGTTTGTTGAATTTCAACAAAATTAAACCTCAGAAGTGACAAAGTCATCCAACAGCAATGTGAAAGACTGACAGCATGCAAGATACATCAAAACTGGTTATGACCTATGACATAAAAGATAACTTTTGAACTTTTCCTAAATACATGTAGAAACATTACTGTTGTATTGTTTAAAAGTGAATGTGAACTTGTTTTCTTTGCGGTATCTGAGGTCTGACAAAATACTGAGCATGTTTTCTCTTATTATTCTTTTAGTTTTCTTTTTCTGCAAATAAATGCAAATCGAAACAACATTTTTAATGTGGTAAAAATATGTTAGTGAAACGTCTCGATTACGGATGTAACCTGAGTTCCCTGATGGAGGGAACGAGACGTTGTGTCGAACCGACAGATGAGGTTCGTCCCTGAGAACCAATCGCTTCCGACTTCTTAGAAAAGGCCAATGAAAATTGGCGAATGAAATTTGCATGCCGGACTCCACCCCCGGATATCCGGGTATAAAAGGGAGACGGCATGCCTCATTCATTCACCTTAGTTTTGAGGAGCCTGAGACCTCTCATGACTGCTGCAGTGGACAGCACGTGTTGGGGCAAGGAGGACACAACGTCTCAACGTTGTGTCGAACCGACAGATGGGGTTCCTATTGAAAATGCCATAACACTGTGCCCTGTCACAATCTCTAGCGAAGCGACGGTGACTGGCCTGGGCGTGTCAGCCGTGAGTGCTACCGCAAAATTGTAACCTACCAGTGGGTAGGTAGGGGGTCCCAGAGCTTTCTTGAAAGGTGGGAAGGCCCCTGCCTTCGGCCTCACAGGCGGCGGCCCTGTTTCTCTAACAGCGTGAAGCCACCCGGTACTGTAAGGCCACTGTGTAAGCGCTACTTCCTCAAGTGGGGGAGGAGTCTAGTGGAAATACCAACATGGTCTCACCGATAGGGGAGAGCTCATGGGAAGAAAGTGCAGACTGAAGGAGTTAACCGCGAGGTGGAGGTCCACCTAAGGAGGTCATGGGTTACCAAGGTGGGAACCAGCATGAGGATAAATCAGACGGAACCGCCCTACTGGGGGGTTGAAATGTCTGGTAGCACTAGCGTGCGGTCCAAGCAGAGGCGCAATGCGCGTACTGGACACAACACGGATGAGGTTGGGTCTTCGTCCCCGGTGGGGAGCGCCTGTAAGTTCACCACCTGGTGTAGGGGGAGTGGTGGGAACTTTGGGCACGTAGCCGGGCCGGGGTCTCAGGATAGCGTGAGATCACCGGGCCCGAGTTCTAGGCAATCTGTGGACACGGAGAATGCTTTAAGGTCCGCTACCCTCTTGAGCGCCATCCGGAGAGTCGTCTTCATCGTGAGGTGAGAAAGCGCGGCATCTCCGAGGGGCTCCAGGACCGCATCAAGGTCGCAAGAGGGTACGGAGCGCGGGTGAGGTGCCCGCGCCCCTTAGGAACCAAATGATCAGGTTATGCTATACTAGAGATTACCAGCAACTGAGTCGTGATGAGCAGCAATAGCGGCTACATACAAGTTCAGTGTGGAAGGGGAGAGATTACTCTCGAGTCTCTGGAAGGACCGCACCCACCCGATCAAGCAACTCCACGGGTCTTCTCTTCGAGAAGAGCACCAGGATGAGAAGAGGCACCACTTATAGGCGTATACAGTAGTCGCCTAGTGGCCAGGGCCCTAGCCTGAGTAGTGGTCTTAACCACCGCAGGATCGCTCAGGATCTCCTCGTTCCGTCCAGGGGCCAGACATGGAGGTTCCAGAGGTCTGGCCCATGATGCCATAACATGCCCTTCCCCTGGGAAAGCAGGTCCTTCGTCAGGGAAATCGGCCAGGGGGGAGCTGTCGTCAAGAGCATTGGCTCCGAGAACGAAGTCCGGTTGGGCCAGTATGGCGCAACTAGTACACTTGATGCTCCTCTTCCCTGACCTTGCATAGGATCTGTGCAATGAGGCTCACTGGGAGGAAAACGTACTTTCGCTTGTCCCACGGCCAGCTGTGCGCTAGAGCATCTGTGCCGAGGGGGGAGTACCTTAGCGGGCAATGGGTGGTGTACAGGGAGGCGAAGGGGTCTACCTGAGCCCGCCCAGACTGTACCCAATGAGCTGGCTGTGCGGGGGTGGAGTCGCCACTCTCCACGAGGCGTCAACTGACGAGAGAGCGCATCGGCTGTCTGGTTCAGGTCGCCTGGGATATGTGTGGCTCGCAGGGATCTGCTCACCTGCGGACTCCACAGGAGGAGGCGTCGGGCGAGTCGTGTTAGCTGCCGTAAGCGAACGCCACCCTGGAGGTTTATATACGCTACGGTACAGTTGTGCTGTCCGACCGGACCAGCACGTGCTTGTTCTGCACAAGAGGTTATAACCCCTTCAGTGCGAGTAGCACATCCAACAACTCTAGGCAGTTGATATGACTGCGCAGGCGGGGGCCCGTCCATCGCCCCGACACTGCGTGCCCATTGCACAAGGCACCCCAAACCCTGCAGGGAGGCGTCTGTCGACCCTGACTCGTCTCAACCTGCCCGAGAGGGACCCCCGTCCGTAGAAAGGTCATTGAAAACCAAGGGGTTAGGGTGCATCGGCAGAAAAGCGTAATCACCATCCGCCTGCTGCCGGTGTGCCACGCTCTCCAGGGAACTCAAATCTGTAGCAAGTGTTGGAGCGGTCTAATGTGCATCAACCCGAGGGGTATCACCACCGTCGAGGATGCCATGTGCCCAGGAGCCTCTTCCCGCTGACTGCTTGAAATATTCCAGGCAGTTCAACACTGACTGAGCGCAGTCGCGCTGTAATGGAGACAGAGTTGAGTTCCATACCAAAAAAGAGGATGCTCTGCACAGAGGAGAGCTTGCTCTTTTTCGGTTGACCTGTGGTCCCAATCGATCTAGGTGCCAAAGCACTAGGTCCCTGTGTGTACATAACAGATCTCACGAGTGTGTCAAATGAGCCAGTCGTCAAGATAGTTTAGTACCCGCACACCTCTCTCCCTGAGGGGAGTGAGGGCGGCTTCCACTATCTTCGTGAAGACTCGTGGGGACAGGGACAGACCGAAGGGGAGGACTTTGTACTAATATGCCTGACCCTCGAAAGCGAACCGTAGGAACGGGCGATGACAAGGGAGAATTGAGACATGAGAGTAAGCGTCCTTCAGGTCGATTGCCATGAATCCATCTTGACATCTGCGAGATGCCAGGATGCGCTTCTGCGTGAGCATCCTGAACAGCAGCTTGAGTAGGTGCCTGTTCAGGGTACGCAGATCTAGCGACCCCCGCTCTTTTGGGGACGATGAAGTACGGGCTGTAAAACTCGTTGAACATCTCGGCTAGAGGGACGAGCACGATCGCTTCCTCACCAGAGGGGTGGAGACCTCAGCCCGAAGCACGGGGCATCCTTGCCTCTGCTGAGGTTAAGAGGATGCCCCGAAACTTGGGCGGGCGTCAGGGGAGTTGGATCGCGTAGCCGAGGCGGACCGTATCCTGTAGTCACCGTGACGGTTTGGGAAGCTCTTGTCAGGCTCCCAGGGACCGACAGGGAGGCTAGGGGTACGTTCTGCTTCATCGACCTCCCGGGGGTGGTTCGATGGCTGGCAGTGCGGATCCCTCGCCGTGGGGGGGGACCCCCGGAGAGGAGATCGGCTCTGCAGTTTTACCTGCCTGGCGATGATGTAGCACAACGCACCATCGAATGAGAGTGCTTAGGCTGATGATTATCCTCGACGCTGGGTCTTGCCGCAACGTCGAGTTGCCGAACACCGTCGAGTAGAGGGTGAGAGCGGCTGTGATAATACCCAGACGATGATGTGGCACAACGCACCATCGATTGAGAGTGCTTAGGCTGCTGATTATCCTCGACATTGGGTCTCGCCGTGACGCAACGTCGAGTTGCCGAACACCGTCGTGGGTGAGAGGGTGAGAGCGGCTGTGATAAATGCCCAGAGAGGGAGAAAACTCTTAGAAGTGGGCTGTTGGGACGGAGCAGGAACCATCCCGGATCAACCACCAGCAATGGAATGGCTGGGGTCGGGCCTGAAGGTATTCTCGATCTCCCTGGGGTCTTCCCATAAGGGCCGCTTTGGCTTCCGCCGCGGCTGCTGACGGGGTGGTGGTCTCCTCTTCAAAGAGGTCCAGGGCTGCTGGGAAGCAGACGGTGCACGGGATCTCGGCGGCCAGAGGGCGGT
Source organism: Triplophysa rosa (assembly GCF_024868665.1). Classification (NCBI taxonomy): domain Eukaryota; kingdom Metazoa; phylum Chordata; class Actinopteri; order Cypriniformes; family Nemacheilidae; genus Triplophysa; species Triplophysa rosa. The sequence continues at coordinate 11,856,844 of NC_079890.1, read as the reverse complement.
CGAGTCGCGGCTGGGGAGGACATACTTGATATCGTCTGTCTGCTCCCTAACTTTAGAGCTCGACAGTATCACCAAACAGCCCCCCCTTGCGAGATGGGTGCATCGAGAAAGCGGACTTTCTCAGCGTTACTCACCTGTACAAGGTTCAGCCAGAGGTGTCTCTCCTGGACCACAAGTGTGGACATCGCACGACCCAGGGCCCGCGCGATCACCTTGGTCGCCCGAGAATTGGCCTGCATGAAGGCTATAGCATGGAGAGAGGGGACAGCTTGGCCCGCAGCAGAGTAAGCTCTCGACACCTCAGCTGCCGAAAAGCCTACGTGCTTTGGACGGGAGTCTAGGCCGAGCCCCTGGGGGACATCGACGTATCCTCTAGCTGCCTCACCATCGAGCGAAGAAAAGGTGATGGAACTAGTTGACGTGTGCGCCAAAGGGGGCGTTCCAGGTCGTACTAGGTTCCTCATGCACTTCTGGGGGAACACGGCACTGGGGGCGAGTGCGGCTTGGAGCCGCTCTCAAGCCCGATGTACCATGTATCCAGCTGCGAGCGTTGGGAGAGGCAGTGCGGTGCACCGCAACCCAATGCCGGCAGCCCGGGAAAGCATGGCTGACATTTCGACGTCTGCTTCTTCCTGAGCTCGACCCCCCGAGGGAGGGAGCTTCAAGGAATCGTCGGAGTCTGATGCCCGTAAGTCACCCTTCGATGCTGCAACAGACATCTCATCATCACGTACCGTGTCCGATACGTGATTGAGGAACAAGACGGTGGGACCATCTCATGGGGAATGGTCAGACGAGCAAGATGAGGTGCGAACGGTCCGCGAGCCAGTGGCTGACGGATTAGCTCTCACAGTAATCCTCATATCACCCTCGCTGCTCGCTGTAGCGGGCGGCAGGGCCGTAGTCCTGCCGTCATGGAACGGGAAGCAGACAAGTTGGTGGCTGAGTCCCGTGGGAACACAGCCACCCGTGACGCAACGTCTGAATCGTCAACCGCCCGCAGTGCGGGCAGGACGTATCCACAACATCTGCCCCAGCGTACTGGAAGCAGACATCGTGTCCGTCCCCCTCCTCGATGAGTGTGTTGCACCCACGAGAACAGCGGGACATGCCACGCTGGAGAAATTTGCTCTTTTAGAGAAAAAACTCCACCCAGGGGAAGTCGCTGCAGGAAGGGACAGTCCGCTGCACCACGTCGTAGAGTCGGCAGTCTTGTAGTTGCTACTTGAAGCGAAGTCTGCTGATCATGAGCGAAGGCTCCGAAGAACAAAAGGTGAATGAATGAGGCACGACGTCTCCCTTTTATACCCGGATATCCGAGGGCAGAGTCCGGCATGCAAATTTCATTCGCCAATTTTCATTGGCCTTTTCTAAGAAGTCGGAAGCGATTGGTTGTCAGGGACGAACCCCATCTGTCGGTTCGACACAACGTCGAGAGACCGACAGAAAGGGAACACAATTTATCATTTTACCTAAACACATATAATAGCAACAGTAGCTATCTGAAATGGTCTCTTAATTTTTTCAGCAGCTATATGGTTCACCAGAGGCTTAAACAATGGGGAGGGACTAAACGTAGATCCAGATTTTTCCCAGTTTGTGCTTGGGAAATGGACCCCAGTCATGATATCGCGTCTATTAATTAATATTATGTTTAGCTCAGCACTGGTTTTCATAGCTGAAGCTATCATTCTTGACCAGAGGGCTAAATGTGGAATTTAGATTCAAAAAGTAACCAGAAAGCTTTTGCTCACAGCCGTTCAATGCAGCACTTTATTAGAACATAATTTTTTTTACCTGCAATTTATCCTGGTTGGGAAAATCACGGCAAAAGAACTAAAATGGATCTTTACATTTACATTTACATTTATGCATTTGGCAGACGCTTTTATCCAAAGCATTGCATTATCCTATACATTAGTTTCTAAGTATGTGCAATCCCCTGGGATCGAACCCACAACCTTTTTGGAGTCTTTATGGGATCTTTATGGAACAGAAGCTATTTCTCGATATATTTAATAAAACAAAAGTAAACAATAAACAGCTGACACCAAGCTGCTCTGTTAACTGTCACCCTTGGCAGTTTCTTTGCACTTTTTATTGCTGTTAGCAAGTTTTGAAAGAAAATCACTAAATACCCTTAACGACAACAGATACTTTTCCTCTTTTTTATTACACAGCTGCCTGGAATACTTGATTCTGATTGGTCAGTCGGGGCATACAGAGGAAGAACAATTAAGAAGAATGACCATGGTGCAAGGCAACAATGTATAACAAACCGCTCATCCAGGAAAAAATCCTACAAGGCTGCTCTCATGTTTTATCTCTCTACTCACTGTGTGATTTAGTTTGATTTTCATTTAATTAAATTCCAACATTTCACGTCCATGTATTTATTAATTGGTTATGTATATGTAATCCGGACTCTGAAAAGGAGCAGAGTTTGCTGTACATAAACCTTTACAGTATATTTCTTCTAGATACTATTTATGTTTCACCACAATTAAATTTTGACCGTCTTATTATAATGATACTGTGCTTAATCTATACAGCCCTGCTGGTGATTCAGCTTACAGTACATTACCGTTATTACACACAGCTCTGTTTTTTTACAATCTGTTCGTTCTAGATAACTCATATTTCTGATCTAAAAGTCATTAATTCCTGTTTCTCTCTGTTCTTCTCATGCAGAAGGTCAGCCAGCTAATAAATTAGCTCATGTGGGAGGACTGTTACAGGAATCACTAAAGACATCATCAAATTCCTGCTCCTACAATATTCTTTCAATTATGTAATGTAATATATGAGAAAGCCTTCGGTTTCTGTCATGTAAATGCACTTAGGTACAAAAATCGAAACAAATAAAAAGCGTAGGCAGACCCTTTTTCTCACACCTCACATGTGTGAATAGTCACAGATTCTTAAGTACTGGGACAGTTTTTTGACAGGCATATGACAGAATATGAATCATTATCAGATCAAAATATTGTGTCAAATATTTATTATAGCCTACACATTGAAAAATCAACTGCAGCATTCGGTCAATGAATGTTTCAGACAGAGTGGCTTCAAAGTTATTTTCAGCTCGTTCGATTTGTCACTGCTGTCAGACATAAAATCTTTATAAATAAAAAATTAAATAAAAGAGTTAACTTAAAAATTAGGTTACACAACTATATATTTACATAAAACACTATACCGCAACTGCACCTACTGTAAAACTCACTCACTCTGTGTCTATAGGCCTATTGACCTCATAGCAGGTGAAACATGGAGGTTCAGAAGGATGACTGACTTAATTGAGTCTTAAAATGTTTATATGAAAACAGGACTGTAGTGTCGCAGATGTGGAATTTTATACTGATTTTCAGTTTCTTTTTGTCAGGACAGTAACGTCTTTTAAAATAATTATTTTCATGGCTTCTTACGTTTAGCATAAATTAATATATATGAAATACAGGGTTATGGTCTGAAGAAAGGTGCGTGTGGAGGCGATAATGTAATTTAACTGGAAAAAAAGGAAATCAAAGAAAATTGCACATTCCAATGATGATCAAAGTGGAAATGCTGCATGCTATCTAAAAATAATGTCAGTGTTACATTTCCCTTAAAAAAGTGTAAAGTTTATTATAAGGTTACCTACAATATAAGCTAGTGTACTTAAAAAAAAGACAACATTTGCATTTAGAAGATATAAGCATTCAAAAGTTACAGTTTATGTGCACCAAAATCTTGAATTTTGATGACATTGTACATTTCAGCTTCTCATCAAATTTCCTGTCCAATCATTTGCTCTTTAGAGTCGGAAGAATCACACCCCTACATTATAACAGTTAGATATTTCCTATGTAGGGAATTGCATATTCAGAACTCCACTAGACATGGGATAAGGAACAATTCAGTGTAGGGTAAATATGCTTTCCATTGTGTGAAACGAAGTCTGAGTTTGCATCAGTGTCATGCAAGCTGGATCATATGCACGAATCAGTGTAGAAAACAAATTGTATCTGAGCCATTTAGTGTCTACAGAATGTTGTATTTTAAAGCAATACGGAGCATAAATCAAACATCTTAAAAAACAATAACATTATAAATATTATAAACAGCCTTGAGGAGTTAAAGATATAGTCTTGTAAGAAAGGTTGTAGTATCCTACTTTGATAGCCATGCTTGTAACAAAGTAATGTGCCTTTTTCTTATACAAATATTTTTTTCTTCATAGGCTAGTCACATGCTAGCCTGCTAATCTGCATGTATTAGCCAGAAATCAGTAGGAACATAACAATGAGGCGAATATACAACCCAGTCTCAAGGCAGTTTGTGGTATGAAATTTGGAATCTATTAATTCGTGTCAAAGAAACTTTTTTTCGTGTCACCAGCACGACTTTTAATATACAAGACCGCGTGTGTATGCACAATTATATATTTATAACCTGATATAAAAAGAAGTCAGAAATATTTTAGGAGTTGGCTAACCAACACCCCCCATCCCTGTTGAAAAATAGCATATGCTGGGTTAGGTATGTTTTGATGCTGGTTTGACCATCTTAAACCAGCTAAGGACCAGCACATGACCAGCTTAAACCAGCACCAACCAGCAAACCAGCATCAAAACGTACCAAACCAGCATATGCTGTTTTTTTCAACAGGGCAAACCCTAAAATCACAGGCGCAAAGGCTAATTTTGCTAAAATTTGAGTATCACAAGGTAAAGATAAATGGCTACCCTAACCCCGCCCCTAAATCTAACGTCACAGGAGAAAAGTCAAATCATAACAAAACATGGAAATGAGATCATCTAAAATAGGAATTCACACGAATGAGCCACCTTGTAAAATAGCATTCCCATCAGATTGCATTGATTTATACATATAAAAGATATCGCGTATTAAAATACTTTAGATTGAAAGTCATGCTGACTGACACGAAAAAATCATGCCGACTGACACACAAAAAAGCGGAAATTCGTTTCCTTGACACAAATTAATAGAATACAGTTTGTGACAATGTCACGAATTCCCTTGAGACTGTGTTGGAATATACATAAACTAATTTACTGTAACCTTTGTAATCTTTCTAGACAATAATATTTTTTACAGAAACACCAACAGTCTGAATTTGTAGATGTCTAAAGACAAGGGACAGACATAACAAAAATAAACTTTTCCCAATACATCTCCATATTGTTTAGAGCAAGTATGATTTTTAAAAGTTTCCTTTCATATGCTGATCCTAAGCCAAACCCAAATGTATTATTGTACCTTTAAAAATGTATCTGATATAAGTGGAATAATAATAAAAAAACATCTCCAAATAGAAAAACCAGGCCGGCGCAGATTATTCTGGGATTTATTGTCCTTTTTTGGAATCCCATTTAAAAATTTGGATTCTTCTATTTCTTTTGTGGTGCGGTAACAATGACTATGGCAAGTCTCTAAACAGCACATCTGCCACTCTCCGAACTATCTCATTTTTTCCAGTCGAGATCATTCAAAAGAGCAAAGTCTTCTGTATGCATGAGGTCAGTCTGAATCTATGATAGCACAGAAGCACAGAAATTGAAACTTTTCTAAGATTTTTTTCTAAATCTAAACTTTTTGAGTCTTGTCACAACATGCACAGCTTTTGGGGCATTTGTTTAGTAGATTGTTAATTTGTTAATCAAGTCAATTCAGTCATCTTTAATCATTTCAAGCCTGTTTTTTTTCTATATAAATGCACACTGATGTCCCTGAGAATGAGAATGTTTGAAAGGGTTGTGTGTGTATAGATGCATTTTTAATATAAAAATCAAACCGTGTCTGGGCATAAGACATGTGAGAAAAGAGTCTTTGCAGGCTTTTAAACAATTAAAACTCAGACATCTTCAATATCACTCTCTTCATCTCTACGACATTTTCCATATTCAGTCTTTATTAGTTTTCCTCTGTATCACTCCAAGAATCATAAGCGACTTGTAATTTTGGGTTCTTTTTTGTAAGATTTTTGCAGCCCTTCAGGGGGACTTTTGTATTGGTATCCTGGGATAGTTTATTGATTTCTATCTTTCTTTCTCTCTCTCACTCCAAGGTTTTCAATTCTTTGTCTTTTTTCACATTACAGGGGCAATTCTGAAGAGCCTGTCTGGATGCTCTATGCCCTTGACTGAGCACCATCGGCAGTAATTTCACCCCATCACTCTCTTTCTTTCTAAATATCCTTACCCTCCCATTCCTTTTCTCTTTTGTCAAAACAGAGAAATGCATTTTTTCTTCACTTCTCCTGGACTATTCCCCTCTTCTCTATTCCTTTTCCCCATCATTTAACTTTATTACTGCACCACTTTTTTTATATAATGGCTGTTTTTATCACAAGAACATTACTTGTTAAAAGAGTCTTTAAGATGTCATGGCTGACTGTTCCTTTCAGAGGTTTATTCGCACCTCTTCATTCTGTAATCATAACAGTATTCCCACAGTTAGTCTTTTTCTCCACCCACAAACATGCCCCTCCCAACCTACGCCATCTTTCTCTTTTCACTCGTAGACTCTCACTGAATATGGTAATTGCCACGCTTGTTTGCTGGTATCATTCGAATAAACAATCATGCCGATCATTCATATTTTGTTCTGGGTGATCTGTAATCTGTTTTTAGTGCTTCACGATAACAACATATGATCAAAGATGTATAACATAATTTCACAAGTCCAATTAATGAGCACTCAAGAATCTTCGCTTCCTCCGCGTGACCCACGGTTCACCGATGAAGTGATGCATCTCGTTCTCTTTACCGCAAAGCTGATTCAATGACTCTTGAGCTGTTTGGATATTTAAGGGCAATCAGCGAGACATCATCACCCCAGCACTGCAATGGCCTCTACAGCAGGGTTAGGGGGAGTCGGCTGGGTTAATGATAATGCAGCACATATTGAAGTATCGGTGGTCGTGAAGCGAGGATCCGAAGATTGACTTCAGTTTTCCAGATTGACCTGTTAAATCGTGAAAAAATGTCCACAGGAACAAACATTCAGCTGTGGGTGGGGAAAAGATGGATCCAGTGTCTGTATATGTGTCTCATGGCTGATTGCAAACACGTCACGGTCTTGTGTCATATTGTGAGGCAGCCTATTCTGCTTTATCAGACATCACAAAGATAGCCCTCCCTTTCCTGTTCTCTTTGCTATCAAAACAGAATAATACCAAGATGGTTCAAGCAACCTACTGGCAAAGACGGAGTGAGTGTAGCAAGGACAAAAGGGTCACGCCAAATATTGATGAGTTAGTTAATACAAGTTAAATGATAAAAAAACAATTCATGACATACATTTTGAAAATATCTTTGCTAAGCAGTGCCTAAAACTTTTAATATAGGCGGTGAAGTTTTAACAGAGGCTAGTGCTTTTTTGTTTGTTTGTAAAAAAATGAATTGCTAAACTATAATAAAAATACAGTACAATAAAATTTTTATGACTGAACATACATTAATTAAATACAAAAATAAACAATAAAGTAAAGAATAAAACTAAAATAGTATGGGCAAGTTATTGGTTTTAACAAAGCATGCATGTTTGTTGCTAGATGCACTCAATGCACGGCCGCTTCCGCGTTTACACTCAGGGGGCGAAAACACATCCGCTGCCCCACCAGAAGCCATTCATCTCTACCTAGAGCTGTGAACATGACAGAGGAGAAGATGAATATTTGTACTCGCTGCTTACACAAAGTTCGCCGGATTACAATAAATAATGTTCGTCAGCATTGTGAGACTGTCAGCTGCCCCCCTGTCAAGTAAAATAGAGAAGTACTTTAAACTATCCGTTTAAAAATACATGGACAGCTTGGACGCTATTGCTATTAGCAAGTAGCACGTAACATTAAGGCTGGATAACATGAATGACATCATCTTTACACCGAGTTTATCAACGATTTTCAGCCCTTAAATACCTTTACCTTTAAACAACAAATTTGTATGAATCTGACCAGATATCTATAACACAGTTCCCGGTAAGACACATCTGTCATATGGCTCTAATATGCAGGTTTGCTGTAAAGAAACAGACATCGCTTGGCTCATAAAAGGTATAAATATTGTTTAAATACTGAATCGGTTTTTAATTTGTTGTGTTACACAATTCACCTTAAGTTGATGACATTGATTTTTTAAATAAATTATAATGTTCTCAGTTACCTCCCATTGTTAAGTTACGAGTGTGATTTTCAAATCATTAATACTAGGCTATATGTATTTTCTCAGCTCCCAGTCAGAATCAGATGACAGGAGATCAGGGAGAGGACGACATGTTTCAGAATTATGATGAAGTCAGAGAAGACACAACGTTTAGGAGCAGGACACACCAAAGGATAGCTGTGACCTAAAGCTTCAATTTATTGTTTAAATTTTGTGACGTTTTCCAAAGATCACAGACAAAGTCGTACTGTTAACCACAAGAAATATGAGAAATGGTTAAAGAGTACATTCCTCAATATTTTTAAGGGCTTATTTTGGTTTATGGAGTGTCCGACAACAAGTTTATGTACATACATGATGTAAAATACTATTATTTCGTAATAATAAGCAGTTTTTATTACCTTACTTCTTGACTGACTCTCAAATGATTCGTTCCGCGATTCATCTGTGTAATCTCCGCCTTTCCGCCAGCGTAGTCTGCTGTGATTGGTCAGATGGTCTAGTCTGCTGTGATTGGTCAAATGGTCTAGTCTGCTGTGATTGGTCAAACGCATTCAGCATGTGTCGCAAATGGACCGCCTATCATTACTGCTGTATTACGGTTTGCAGGTGGTTGGATATTAACAGTGTATAGAGAGAGATGGCGTTGATTTTACCTTACCAGTTCGAGCCCGAGTCTGACGAATCATTCTTTAATCCTTATACAGATGCCAGTAAGAAAAAGGACTGTTTTAGACTCTTCTCACGAGGCTGAATCCAGCTTCTGTAACAGTTAGTTATCACGGCATACAGTGTACGGTGTTCGTGTCTTCAGATGTTATTATAACTATAGTACACCACGCAGTTCTTGAAATAAAGACTTTGCGAGTTAATATGGTTGAACACTTACATAAGCGCAACGAGTTTATAGCTAACGTTAGGTAAACAAACAGTAACAACCCCAAAAATAACGGTAACGTTAGCTAAACACAGACATGAGATAACGTCACACAAATTTAATTTTAAGTAAAGACAAAAATAAAGAGTCACACTTACAGGTTGTGATTCGGTGGAGCTTACAGGTCCAAATAAAATTGGTATTGCAACATCTTTTAAGGAAAGACGTTTAATGTATCCTGCAGTAAAGGCGCCAAGATTGATGAAGCAATCTTCGGTAAAATGACGCGCGCAAAGTAAAACGTTCGGTTTATACTCCTTTGGTGTCGTTTGAAAAATAAATAGTAACCATTTTTTCCTCAGAAGTTCTTCCTTTGGTAGTGAAAATAAGACTGACTTAGTTTCACTACATAGAACACAGCTTCTCTTCGACATGATGCACACGTCACGAACGAGCTAGTACAGTGTTTGGGGAGGAGAGAGTTAAGTTTTCGCAGTCAGTAGGCGGGGATTTTTCTAGTGACGTAGGTACATTGTGGTTAAAGATTCGGACAGGTCATGGCTTGTTCGCGTGATTCAGAGTCGATTACCTTTTTTATAAGCTAATAACTTTGTTATTCGTTCACCTTCGGATTTACAACTTGGCAGATTGCTTACATTCAAACACGGCAAAATTAAACACTTCATGAAATGTATTTTTTATGATCTCGAGGAATGTACTCTTTAAGAGCCGGGATAACACGAGAAGAACAGGGACATCTTTTGAAATAGTAGTGAGCATTTTTACTGTGTATTGTGAGAATTTCATATAGTCCATTCATTTTAATCATTTTAAATATTTTACTTTACAATATTCCAATATGAAACCTTATTTAAATCAAAAGTATTTGTTTGACGTATTTAATAGTTTTTGTATTTGCATTTTGACAATTTCTCTGTATCAGTTATCATATACAAGCTTACATTAATGGATCACATTTTGATAATAGAATATCTTTATTGTCAAGTCACAGCTGCATACAAAGACATTAGAACTAAGATATGGATGACTGCACAAGCACATATAATGCATATTACGTACAGTACAGAAATGTGTTAAGTAGCCTATATATTTACGTCATTTTTATTTTCATTACAATTTGTACAAATAAAACCAAATTAATGTATCCACAGTGTTACGTTTATTCTTTAGCATTAGCTAACGCTAGCGCTTTCACCAATAGACCATTAAGATCTTCAGTAGCTGACGTGCTGTGGCTCAATCACATCTGCACTCTTAAAGTTATGACAACAAACTGTAGTACCAGTTAAGGTTTAAATCCTGACGTGTAATAAAGTAAATCCATGCTCGGAACATTATTAAATCTCTGTGAAGCTTCATAAAACGGGACACAGCCATGCCTGACGGAACCACAGTCACGTGTGTATTTAAACGCTGCAGGTCACGACTAAACTAAAGTTTTGTATTATAGCACCCGTTACATGTTTAATATATAGTATTTTAATAATACGATATATTTCACTAATCTATATTACATGTTAATTCCCCCCAAATGGGTGAATACAACCCGGAAGCTTTCCCGCCCCCTGAGATTTTACCGGAAATACGTAGGTAGCACTCCATGCATTGAGTGTATTGCTGTATTAAAGTTACTCCACATTTTATGCAAAGTAAAACATTTGTGTTTAAAAGAGAAATGCTTACTTGGTGGTTGTCACTGTCTTTGTCTTTCTCCTGCTACTGTAGTGCAGCCATGATTTCTTCTTTGACTATTGTGAACTATCCTCTAATTATTTAGAGGAAACATGTGATGAAAGGTTTTCAGGCTGTCACATAGCTTACATATCACACACTGCCTATCATGTTCCAACAACTGCAGATAGCAATACTTAAAGAAACTGAATGCCTGATTTGCTGAGAAATTGGATTGATTAGCTCTTCCCTTTATCGTTATCTAATTGAAAGCTTCATATTCATAATGACCAAACTTTTTGTTTTTTTTATTAATAAAGTGCTAGTAATGCATGTGTGCAAATAAACATTTTGTTTGGACCTAGAAATGTGTAAGCTAGATAATACATAGGCCCTAATAAAATATAAACTTAAATTGCCACCCCCACACCACCCAAAAGTGTAATAAAACGTGGTTCAACAAACACATAGACAGCATTTTCTACTTTTGATTTTAACTTTTTACTTTCCCTAGAACGTGCAAAAGACATTGCACAATTACCGTAGATAAATCCTATCTACGCATAGGAAAAGTATTACACGTTGCACAAAAAACAACATTAAACAATATTCACCTATCACATGCACATTGGGGGACAATAATTAGGCTAAACATTTCGAAAACAAGCGCGTTCTACAGAAACGAGCCATTTTATAAGGTGACATTTCAGCACCTGACAAACTGATAACGACTCGTAAGTAGCACTTAAAGCACTGCTAAGTGCAGTTGTGTTAAATGCATCTTTGGGAAACGCACGTGAAACAATGACAAACGTTTGCAAAGTCGCTCGAAGAAAACGCTCTTAAGTACTAAGATCCATCATTAACGGGAAACTCAGCCCAGGGCTTTACTGAAAAATTCCAAGGATTCAGCAACCTCTAGTGCCGGCCCTGAGTTTGAACACATCTCACTTGTCTATATTTGTAAATATATTGACAGTACAACTCTGATCTTTGTCTAAAAGTACTTTTACTGTTTATTTGTAATTTGAGAAGCAGTTTTTAGAAACAAATTGCAGAGTGCAACAACATGTACATGAGTATTTTATTACTGTTTCGTGTTAAAACTACATTGCATTGACATTGAGAAGCTTGACCCAAAGAGACAAATGAGGCAACATGACAAGCAATTTACGAGCAACAATAAACAAGTAAAAGTGCAAAAAAGCATTTACTCCTTATATCCAAGTAATAGCCAATATCAACTTTTTAAATAAGTAAAACAAATGACTTTTATTTACTGAAAATTGATCGGCCACCATAAACCACAAACACACATCTTCATGGAATAGCCTTACTGTATGCAAGCACTGCCAGAGGAATACTGTACATCTATCCACTACAAACAAATGGCATGTCCAAAACATTATGCAAAATAATTAGCATTTGCCATAAAAAGCAACAGCGTAGGTAGTTTTCACATGTTATTTGTGTGTTTTCACATGTTAAGTGTTATGTTATTCACATCGTACGAAATAATTATCTGCAAGCATGGAGTTTTTTAATGGTGGACCACCATCAAATGACATCCTTTAGCATGTAATGAAATCATTTACACTGTCCTTGTGGACAATCCCCTGTGAAGTTCTTACAGTAATATATGACCCACAGAAGCCTCTAACATGGCCAGCAATGGAATAGAAATGACAAGTCCTCATTAGTAAAAAGCCCACGTTGAGGGGCATCCAATGAGCCCTGCATAGTCCCCTGGCATAAAAAGCAGAAACAGGACAAGGACACCTTGCATTTGATTAAAGACACAACCTGTGGCTGTGCCTGAAAGCAGAACATCCAGAAGCCCAGAGATGCTTGAAAGATTAAATGTGCTAAATGGGAATGTTATTTAATTTTAAAGGGTATTCTTAGGCATCTATGAACATCAATGTAGCGAGGAAGGCGGGACGAGAGCCGTGGGGCAGGAAGGCGGGGCCGGTGGCGTGAGTGATAATGAGTATCAGCTGTACGTGCACCGGTCCCGCATGCCTCACGGGGAGCTAGGGAGCATAAGAGGACGAGCGACGGGACTGCCGACGAGAGAGGACCGGGCCCGGACATTAGTTATTTATTTTGATTAAAGATTGTTAAATGTTCGCCGGTTCCCGCCTCCTTCCTTCCCTACATTGAACTTTGTTACAATCAATACACTGGAAGAGATGAAAATGTGATTGATTTTATAGTGTGCAATGTCAGAGGCAGTAGCCCAAAAGAGTTCCCCCATAAAAAATACTGTAGCAGGCCAATGGTGGCTGTATCAGATGGTACTTCAATAGGTACCATGGTACTTGAGCATCATTTAGTACACCATGGTATTTATGTGGGACATCCATCTAAAACAACATGTCATTGCCATGGTACTGTGTCGAAAAACAGTGTAGTGCCAGGGTAATTTATTAAAGTTGATTATTGGGTTTGGAACAAATATATTTATATTTTTAACCTATCCTCAAACCCGTACTGTTACGGAACGCCACAGACTGCAGACACTGAGGATTCCACAAACACATATCTATACTTAAATGTCCATATAAAATGAGGAATATACTAAACAGCACATAACAACTGGTAGAACAACAGCTAACACAACAGAGACTAGACAAAGGACAAGGGAACAGAGGTGAGTATATACAGTATACAGTCCTAGTGATGAGCATGATAGCTGGCAGGTGCGGCGATAACAAACGAGGAACTGGTGAGGGAGCGTGGAGGATGATGGGAAGTGAAGTCCAAAGGGAAATAGCTTTCCTGTAGCTCAGTGGTAAGAGCATGGCGCTAACAACGCCAAGGTCGAGGGTTCGATCCTAGGGGATTGCACATACTTAGAAACAAAATGTATAGGACAATGCAATGTAAGTCGCTTTGGTTAAAAGCGTCTGCCAAATGCATAAATGTAAATATAAATATGGGGAAAACAGGCAGGGAAACAGAAGGGACTGTGACAGTACCCTCCCGGAAGGCACATCCTCGCGCCTATAACAACCGGTTGACGGTGCTACCAGCGGGGGGACTCCGGGGGCCATGGAGGATCTGGGAGCTCGGGCAGCCATGGAGGATCTGGTGGTTCAGGGGCTGACTGCCGCCGAGGCCGTGATGGTTGAGCCTGGAGGACTGGGGCTGACAGCCGGTGTGGGAGAGACTGCGTGCAGTGTCGGGAGAGTGGCGGCATCCCAGCTTGGGAGAACCGCTGAGTTCAGACTTAGGTGTGCTGCAGCGAAGTGCAGGATTGGGTGCGCTGCGACGTGGACATGGATCGGGAGCACGGCGGCAGGAACGCCAATCAGGAGTGCAGTGATGTGGCTTGGTGTAGGACTTCGCCATGGTGTTGGGGTGAGCTGGGGCGCACAACGTGCTTTTGAATGGGACCAGATGATGATCAGTCTCATCTGGAGTGGCTTCACCCACATAGAAACGAGAGCCATTAATCTCCAGGATGAGACTGATAAACTCGACCATGAGTCTGTCCCGGAACTCCGGGGACAGACACCCATGAGAGACATCATCCAGCTCCATCAGAGAGCATACGTTAAGTGAGCAGTCATCCCAACTCACCCGATGGCAAATGTCCAGGAAGTCCTCCACATACCTCTCCAGAGGACGGCCGTCCTGGCACAGGTGGAACTGAAGAATGTCATCTGGAGAGTAGACGCAGACAGAACGCCACAGACTGCAGACACAGAGGATTCCACAAACACGTATTTTTATTTAAATGTCCATATACAATGAGAAATATACTAAACAGCACATAACAACCGGTCGAACAACAGCAGCTAACACAACAGAGACTAGACAAAGGACAAGGGAACAGAGGTGAGTATACGTATATACAGTCCTAGAGATGAGCATGATGGCTGGCAGGTGCGGTGATAACAAAGGAAGAACTGGTGAGGGAGCGTGGAGGATGAAGTCCAAAGGGAAATAGGGGTAAAGCAGGCAGGGAAACAGAAGGGACTTTGACACATACGACTGTGTATATCATTTGTCCCATCCTCCAATACGTCAAACACGAGCGTTTGCTGAAACTATTGCCTGGCTACCATCATTATAAAATTTACATTTTGGGGTATTATTTTACAATAATACCATGGGTTGTTGTTTGATTTTCATTTCAAAATGTTGTGATAACTGTTTTTACATTACACACAGAAAGTAATGAGCAAGTAACGTAACACATTTAGTTATTAAAAAATATAAAACACATGACACAGATACAAAACAGTTAAACTGTTTAAAAAGTAAAAATATTCCAAGTGTACTGAGGTCAAACGATCGATTTGTATGAGGAACAGACGCGAAAGCAATCACCATCTGCTACCTTCCGATTTCTGCTGTTTCCGGACATTCAAATCTGGCGCCATGTTACGTGCCGGTTAGAAATGTGTCCGAGTGCAGTCTGCCTTGCTCTGATGTCATGCTGACATGCACTCTAAAAATAAATAGTGCTAAATAGCACTAAAAGTGGTTATTGTCTCGTAATCATAGGGGAACCACTTTTAGTGCTATGTAGAACCATATTTTGGTGCCTCAGTCACCCCAAAGAACCTCTGAAGAACCACTGAAGCACCAAGGTATGGTGCTATATTTCACTAAAAGTGGTTCCGCTATGATTACGAGCAAAGAACCACTATTAGTGCTGTATAGCACCTTTTTTTTAGTGCGTGCCAAAAAACTCTCACGATAGCGAGATGGCCTTGTCAGATTTTGCAGGCGAGAGCAGCTTTCCACCGGCTGCGTTGATGAAAAGCATGATGGGAAACAACTTGATGACAACACAGCTTAAATGCTTATTGGGCAAGAATGTCAGCTGAAACCTTCGCTCTTAAATTTTCCATTAATAAGTCCATTAACTATAATAGTTTTTCATTGTGATTTATACTGTATGTGGAAAAAAACACACCTATGTGAAATACTGTATATTGTCCTCATAACCATATTCATGTAAAAGCAGTGGCATTTCAATTGCATCGATTTTATTTGCATGCGATAAAAAGCGCTTTTTATTTTCTTATTAAAGTATAACGTTGCAAAACATAATGTTTTACATTAAGTAAAACATTACAAAACAAGATGGTATACAGTTTACATTCAAAAACATCAATTTTAAGAGAGGCTAAGACTTAAAAGGAATAAGAAAAAAAAAACAATGCAAAACAAAAACAAAACAGACAAAAAATCAATCCATCCATTTTAACAAATACACAAGACACGGGGGCTAAAAAAAATCATAATTTATTTGGTAAGCGTCCGTCTTGCCTGCCCTGTTTTCACTCCTCCCCTTACTGCAGCCGCTTCTCTCATCTTCCTTTCAGGCGAGGCAAGGCGCATGTCAAACAAGTCTATCGGCTCTCGTTACTGATTACGTCATTCTAATGTTCTGGTTTGTTTGAAGATGTGTTGATCTCCATTATAAAGTTATCGTATGGCTTCAGTTCAGAAGGTTTGAAATGCGACTTGTTTGTAATATACAAACAATTATACTGTTTTGTTCATTTTATGGAATAAATACATGTGACTGTACTTTTACTCGTGTGTTATGTTTTATGGTTGACAAGTGGTTAGGATTAGGGGTGGGGTGGGATTGGGGTTAGGTGCTCTTAAAATATCTTTGAATCCATAAACATTTATTAAACCATTACAGTTTTCTCGATTGCTTAAACACATTTCTTGAAATTATGCCTTCTTTTCCCGAAACTCTAAACACAAATCCATAACTTCTCACCCAACTCCCTCAACATCCTTTTTTCAGGTCAAAATGAAGCTCTCCACTCTAAACCATTCAAATTTGCTGAAAAAGCAAACTTTTCCCCCAAACATGACACACAAGTCCTCAGAAACACTCACACTACATAGTTTTAGACACTGGTGAGATCAATTCAAAAGACTGTTACTAAAATCGCTAGAGGGTGCCTACATTTAAAACGTGAACTTTTGTCGTAATAAGCTATGTGCACAATCAACCTTTTGAGTTGTTTTTACTTGGAGGACAGGCTCTTAAATTTAAATATAAAATACATTTTCTTTTGAACCTGTGGCAAAAAGAATTATAGCCCAGTTGTTGAAAAACACAAACATATTAGTGAGAGATGTGGTCGATAAATCTATAGAATTTGAGATGTACTAACATCTAGCTCAGTGATATTCTACAGTAAATTATAGTTGGCAGCTAAATGGTGACTGTCAATATCACCAGAATGAGGTGATTAATGAGAGGCAAAAAAAATGAAATGAATCTTTTGTAAAGAAGGGGATGAAAAACAATAACGTCTGGAGTGGAATCCATCGATCAGCCTGAAACAGATAGTTGGTCTTGAGTAATGACAAGTTTGATCTCTCGCTGTCTCTCCCTCTCTCTTTGTGAAGACAAAGACTCACACATACACACATTTTTACACGTATGCACACACACTCGGTCATACAGTGCACGTGGTCTCAGCCATTTATTTTAAGGACAACATCTCCATCTTTAAAATGAGGGTTAGACTTTTGGAGGATGTGAACAGTCTGTTCTGATTACCACACCATCACAACCTTCATGAATCATGAATCTTGCTATTTCTAACATTCAGGCTGTCTAAGACCATAAATGTGTGTGTGTGTGTGTGTGTGCGTGTGTGTGTGTGTGTGTGTGTGTGTGTGTGTGTGTGTGTGTGTGTGTGTGTGTGTGTGTGTGTGTGTGTGTAGTGCGTGTGTGTGTTTGCTGGGGAAAGTTGTGATAGACTATGGTAATTAGGATTTGTTGTTTGCTCAAAAACCTTTCTTGCTGACACAAATCCAATGGCTTTCATTGCCCACACACAGATCCTGTAAATAAATAAATAAATGAGGAAACTAATAAATGGATGAGAATGAGCACGAAAGTGGGCTGCTTTAGTGCAGAAAATCTTGCTTA
This sequence comes from Triplophysa rosa, assembly GCF_024868665.1. Lineage (NCBI taxonomy): Eukaryota > Metazoa > Chordata > Actinopteri > Cypriniformes > Nemacheilidae > Triplophysa > Triplophysa rosa. The sequence continues at coordinate 11,839,185 of NC_079890.1, read as the reverse complement.
AAAAACATATTTGCGTTCTTTCATTAAACTAGCCACTTGAAAGGACATGCAACAATTTCTCATCTAGGCTCTGACATGCCTTATTCTACCACATAGCCAATGCTGTTTCTGGGCCCATTACTTCTGCTTTTAACTGAACACTGATCGTTCAACTCTAAAGAGCTGTTGCATGCTTGTAACTGGCTCCTTTTACTGAAATGTAAAGAGAAGCTAAGGCTAAAGGCTACAAATTCAACACAATTCTTCCAATTGTGGCGCTGTACAAAATCATAACACACACGCACACCTTGCCAAGGGCTTCTCATCCATCCTTTCAATTGCTAATGAGTTCACAGATTTTCACTGCACATCACCTTATAAATGTTAGTGTGTTTGACTTCATGCCTCACTTCGTTGACGATCTGCATTTGACGTCAAAGCACCACGAGATTCAAAACCGTTCTAAATGTATTTAAAACACTCTCGCTATACTTTGATATACGCTATAACAGTTTGCACAGCGCCACATGAAGTCAGACAAATCCAATGATTTCAGCAGTATGACATGCACCACACTGTATGAGGTTATTGATTCACCAGTGCAGCACCATGACCAGTTCACACTAGAATCTGATATCAGGATTTTCAGGTTTGAGACGTGAACACAGCCTAAATCCTAATCCTGCTCTTATTTACACAGACCCGGGTCATCCACCCATGTTCCATTCTGTGGGATTTGACACTTGAATTACTAGGGGAAGTCGAGGGTCTTTCTTTCGTATACTTGACTGTGTCATTGCTCCTAAACAAACAGGCAGTAAACATTAGTGGCAAGTGCAATTCTTTCAGTCTCCCTGTGATGGTGTTTCTCAAGAGATAGTTTATAGGGTCCGTGTCATTCTGCCATGCTCTGAACTGTCTACAGGGTTTTATCTCTGTTTGTTTGCTTTCAGCAACAGAGCTTCTATTGCATCCAGCTTTCATCCAGAGCTGGATTCTCACCTGCTGTTATTTTTACACACCTCCAGTTATTGAGAAAAATAGGTGAAAGAAAACAGGTGCCAGTAAGACAAATGCTAAATTCATGAAACCCCAAACCAAATATTTCAAGGAACGGTTCATTCAAAAATTATAATCCTGAGATGCCTCTGGTACAGCTGGTTTGTGCACACAGAAAAATGCACAGGTCGAAACTTCTTTAAATAATGGATTATATTTTCTTTTCTTTCACCAAACTCATTGTAATGGCTTCAGGACACTTGAAACACAGCATAGCATTGTCACGCAGTATTGTTTAATAAAGCTTTTGCTTCCTTTTGAAGCGTGAAGGGGGTTTGTGGGGTTTAATGTGCATGCTAATGGAAAGTTCGTATAGAATACTAGAGCCATGTGTTCGCAGTGCGAGAATAGCTGGTTTGATGCCTTGGAACACACATGCTAATAAAATATATACCTTGAATGCACTGTAAGTTGCTTATCGAGTCTTATCACATATCCAACACACCTGCCAACTATAAGTAAAAGCAAATTTTGCAAATTTAATATTGTTAAAACAGTGGGTAAGGGACTATGTATAAAGTTCCATAAAAATGAACAAACATTTTGATTTTTAGCGACAGTCAAACTTCATTTCATGACGTCACACACAACATGAGATTCATATTTTTACGTCAGCTATAGGGCGCTTATCTTTAAAATGTATAAGCTTAAGGTTTTTTAAGGAGGGTTCATTCCTCTTTTTTTTATTGAAATATTATTATTTATGTCATGGCTCTGCTTCCTTAGTCATGTTTTTCTTGGTCCTGTAGCAGAGCCATGACAAGGTCTTTGGTTATGTGTGGAGAGAAACATATTGTTGTCCGTTTGACAATAATATACGTTCTCTCCAGTGTCTTGTCATTGGCCCCATTCCTCTCGTTTCCTTGTGATCTTTCCCTGAGTGTTTGATGTTCCACACCTGTCCTTGCTCGTTATCCCTCGTTTGTCTTCCCCTATACAGTATATACCCTCATGTTTCTTTGTCTTGTGCTGTTGGATTGTTCAATATTACGTGTTGTGTATGCAGTTCGTCGTGTTGGTTCTACGTCCTCTGTCTGTGGTTCCCGTGAGTTTCTCGTCCTGTTCCTGCCTGGTCTTGCCTGTTAGTCTTAGTGTTATTTAGTTCTCGTTTTTTCCCCCTTGAGGGATGTTTTTGTGTTTATCTTTTATACAGTACATTCTTAGTTCAGTTTTACCCATCGTGGGTGTTTTGTTTTGGTACATTTGTTATTTGTAAATAAAGTATTCTTGTTAACCCCGTCATTGCCATTGCCTGCCTGCATTTGGGTTCTCTTGCACCTCATCCGTGACAATTTATTACATACATTTTTAATACATAACATGTTTCAATTGTCAGCTGGACATTTTTGAAGAGGCCTAAGGAAAATCTCTGCCTCTCCCCAGATCTGGGTTTGGATGGCACATGGTAGAGTAAATAACAACAAAATGATCATTTTCAGTGAATTATTAAGTTTTGGGGGCCGGTTGAACACATTTACATGATTTCCAGTGTAAACACGTTTAAACACATATTTTTCTCATACTGTACATTAACGCAGCACCTATTTTCACCCCCTGCCTGTAGGGGTTGGACAAAATAATGTGAACACAAGGAAAATGGGTGATATCTCTTTTTTAAATAAGGTGTTAAATACATAACAGGTGCTCTTTAAACTAAATGTTGTCTTGAGAATATAATATAAACACAAAAGTTTTACTACTATACACTTACACCTACTAAGTCTAAGGAATCTGGGGTGGTGTTGCTCGATGACCGCAATTGAAATATGTGTGTGCTTTACAATATCAGTAATATCAGACCTTTCCTGTCGTTGTACGCTACACAGAATCTTGTCCAAGCTCCGACATGTCATGACTCATGAGTACTGCTATGCCCTATTACTTGGCCTTCCAGACAGTGCGATAAAGCATTTGCAGGTAATGTAGAATGCAGCAGCACGTCTGATTTCAATCAAACAAAAAGAGACCACTCATCTAACTTCTCATGACCTCACTTCACTGACTAGCTGTAGCTTCCCGCATTAAATTTATGACTTACCTAACTCACCACAACAATCATCTACATCTATGAGTGATGCCAGACTGGTCCCTTACGACAATGCATAAATTATCTTTTAAAAACAACCATCTAAATCTGTTTAGTTGCAAAGATCTGCAAAGACCACCACACCCTTTATGAAACCACTACCTTTTCCTTAATTGACAAATCCTTAACCATCTTTACATCCTTGTTAACGTAGTTTTGTATACTGCATTTATTCTTGGGTTTTAAGGCAAAACCTCACCCTCATTTGTACTGTCTCTTTGCACAAACATGTCTTCTACATGAATAAATGTAAAAGAGCCTATTTGAAATTAAACTTTTGTTTTCAGCCCACTTTGAGTACAGCATCACTCCTATGAAGACTATCAAGGGAACCACACTGTATAAATTGCATTTGAAAAGATAGGTAGAAATGAAAGAGAAACATGCAGACAGCGTCAGAAATAAAAGAGCGTTATGTAACAGTCATTACACTTGCTTATCATAATTTTACATGCAGCATTCACAGGCACAATTTCACTTGCTCTGTCTGTCATTTAATCCCATTGTCAGGACATTCATTATAAATGCACTCCTCATCTACTTTTACAGTCATCCATCTATCATTTACTGGTCATTTTCTTAGTCACTCCCCCATTTACAGCCTGACTCACACATTCATTCATCCATTCACTCACTTATTAAATTAATTCTCTAATGAATTTTTTCATTCATCCATTCAAGTAGTTAGTTAATAACATGGCCTGTTTCCAAATCGATTTCTCCTATAATCTCTCGTTCTGTGATCAATATTCCGCTCTAGTGACTGTAATTAATGCAGTAAGTAACATCTGTTCCACCCTGCAGTCTTACAGCCTGCACCCGAGACCTCCGTTAGCAGACAGGACTGTGTGCAGAACGGACGTCAAGGTCTTATCCACAGTCATCTGTCAATCAAAGCAAACTTTGGAGTCTTTAACTTTAGTGTTAAGAACCACCCGCTGTGGGAGAGCGATACACTCACCGAAAGAAAGCTCTTTTCCATCATCACTCTTACTCTCATAGAGCTCTGCCCATCACTGGCACCTATTCAAACAAAGCCCGACCCCGCCTTGCGTCAAATATTCGTCAGATATTTTAATGAGATGCAAAGCTAGTGTCGGGGGAAATAATGAAGAACAAGCAATTAATGGAAAATGGGAAAGTTAGTGCCACCTTTGCCCCCAGTTAAAGGCCCAGAAGCCATTTGCTTTGTCAGCCCATTTCTGATCCAGTTCCTTTTGAAATTAAAACCATTACCGGCAAGAAATTATTTGTAAAAGTGAAAAGGAGTTCCCACTTTAAAAGCCGGTGATCATTTATCTTTCAGGAGACTTTAACAAGCCTTAGGGGACAACAGAGTTTGCATATCTATGTAAATTAGCATGAGTATGTGAAGCCAAGAAAAGCAGTCAACGAGACTAGCTGTTGTGGTTTAAGGCAATTAAACTGTGGCTTTATTTTTTTGTTCCTAGAGAGAACGGCTCCTGTCTAATTGAGAGGATTTCAAAGAGAAAAGGAAATACAATTTTATTCATTTACAGAATTGGAGATGAGAACAGAGTATGAATAGCATTCAGCTTCGGTTTTTACGCTTGTCTGACAAAAATAGTTCAGAGCTTGGCCTCCCTCGCTCTCTTTTCTACTGTAACAGGCGACCTGAATTTTTCATCATTTGCTCAACTCCCTTCACAGTTCATGTACAAGAAAAACAAATCTTGCCACTTATTGTTACATGGTCAATGGTGAGAAAAATGATTTTCTTTTGAATGCATGAGGATAGTCCAGCTGCTCAACATTAGTTGTATTTTATGAGCCTACTATTATAGAGATATGCCATGCACATGCTTGAGGTTTTACGGAGTATATTATTGTATGCAGAGGTGGGTAGAGTAGCCAAAATATTTACTCAAGTAAAAGTACAAGTAACTTGAGAAATTGTTACTCAAGTAAAAGTAAAAGTCACTATTTTAAAAACTACTTGAGTAAAAGTAAAAAAGTATGCAATGAAAAAACTACTCAAGTAGCTAGTTACTTAGTTACTTTGTATCTGATTATATAGGCCTACTACATAAAATTAATATTAACGCCAATATTTTAATAAATATTTTTATTATCATAAGCAGATATCTTTGCAATATATAGAGAGACTAAAGAATAGACAAACACAGAAGAGACAAGCATTTCTGTAAATTTCATCTAGTCCTGATGTCAATGTAGTTTACACAACTTATTTAGAATAATAGACCATGTCAAACTAAAGCATTAACTAAACTCAGAGCATTTCCTAAAATGATCTAGACCATCTGCAGTGCTCTCTTAAATGAAATACACATTTAAACGCGCATGTTGCTGTGTCTGACGAACAGGTCGCGCGGGTGCGCGCATATGGCGGGCATTTATCATCGCTGACAAACAATATGACACATTTGCAGTTTGATTGTATAGATATAGATTAATATCCACTTCATCCAACGCTCTTTGTGTTCTGCGTGTTCTTAAGTTTCGAGCTATGATTCAGATCGTGCTGCGAACTGAACAAATCATTTGAACTGATTCATTAGCCTATTCAAATGGTTTTGCCCATTGTTCAATTAATGCTTTCAAAAGAATCGACTCAAAAGATTGATCACTCGGGAATGCGTAAAAAGAGACGACAACCTTGAAATAAACAACGCGTTTTAAAAAGCATATTTTAAAATGAAGGAACGAAGGAACGTCACGCAATGTAAGTTATGTAACGAAGTAAAAGTACAGATTTTCTATTAGAAATTTACTCAAGTAAGAGTAAAAGTACACACTTTTAATTTTACTTAAAAAGTACATATTTTCCAAAATGTTACTCAAGTAAATGTAACGCGTTACTACCCACCTCTGATTGCATGCTAACAATTATAAAAACAAAAGTTAACAGAGATCAGATTGAGATGTTTGCTTAAAGCCAAACGCAGGCTACAAAAGTTTGGAGGAGATTTTGCTGTCACTTTGGAATTTGGAGGCATGCAATGAAAACCTGAGAAGTTTAAAACTTCGTCAGCAACGCTGATAGGCCCTACTATTTTCAAGCATCTTCACATCATCTTTTAATTTGAGCGATGCAAAAATGTGAACTGCTGCTGGTCAGGGATGCCTTCTGCCAAAGGTAATCTGTGTACATCATCTGCATTCAACACAACAGATGACAAAAAGGATTATTGTGTAATTTGCAGCAGTTTGCGTACACGAACACGATTTCTCTCCAGTAAAAGTGCCACAGTAATTTTACATGTGGCACCACTTGAATTTCAACTGTCTTGCTATATACATAAATTTGTTAATTCTATATTCTTCTGTGTTTATTTTGGTATGTTTTCTGTTCCACCCCAAAAAATGACCACATAGGTCACTTGTGCCAGTAGCATATTACGATCTATAATTAGGTTTTAAACTTAAAGGGATCGTTCCCCCCATTTAAATTCTGTCATCATTTACTCACCCTCAGGTTGTTCCAAACCTATATAGATTTCTTTGTTCTGCTAAAAACAAAGGAAGATATTTGGAAGAATGTTCATTTACTGCCATGGTAAGGAAAAAAAATACTAAGGGAATCACATGACATCATAAATTATGTTTAAAGTCTCAGGCAATCAAAATACTTGTTCGTTTATATGGCAAGATGTGAACTTTTTACATAGTTCCTTACCCACTGTGTTAACAATAATAAATTAGCTAAATCAGCTTTTACATGTCTGTATTTGAGAGACACTTTGGATAAGCATACAATGTATCTTATTAAGGATCGAACAATTATTATTTTGCTGCTAACACAAAGCTCTACCAACCGAGCCAACGGAACTTCCAACGTGCACATTAAAGCCCATAAAACATAAAAGCCAAAATTTTCTGTAGAAAATTTTCAGCCTGCTGCCGATAAAGGCGCTAATTTAAATAAAAAAATCTCCCATAGGTCACATTTGAAGGAAGGGACAAATGACCTATAGAACTTTTAAACGGTGCACTCGACCCAGTCAAGCCGAGCTGACACTACGGGACTGTGAGACAACTTGAATTGGTATAGCACTTACACTACACAACAAAGTTCCTTCTCATCCGTCGTCGTCTTGTCATAGCTGCGCGCATACTACACAACACACCGCTGATGAGGTGCACACACCACAAAACATTCAGAGAAGACGCGTTCCAGACCATCAGCGAAAATATGTTTCATTTCATCTTCCTTTCTCCATTTATATCATCTGCACTGTGATTGGCTGGATTAGTTCCACATGGTCGTTCAATCGCGCACACAACGAGATCACTAGGCGATAATATCAAACAGGTTTGAAAATATCGTAGCGTCTGGGATAGCTCGAGACAGGTCCAGATCACGTTGCACACCTGCTTATACTTAATGAGATTCGGCGACCGAAACGAGCACCGATTTGGTTGCGATCCAGAGGTTTTGTCGCAGACCTTAGAAACGCTTTTGTCATCCTTCCCCGAGGATGGTACTCCTCTGGTGGTACTCGGAGACTTCAACATCCACCTTGAAAAACCTGTCTTCTAACCACCCAACTACCTGCCCGCTAGATCCCATCCCCACTCATCTGATCCAGGCCATCTCTCCGTCGGTTGTCGGTTGACCCACATTATCAACTCGTCTCTAACCACGGGTACCTATTCCTCAGTCTTAAGGAGGCCCGTATAACCCCACTACTGAAGAAACCCACTCTTAATCCCACACTGTTAGATAACTACAGACCGGTATCTCTCCTCTCCTTCATTGCTAAAACTGTTGAGCGAGTTGTATGTAACCAGCTCTCCTCCTTTCTCATGCAGAACAACCTCCTGGACAGCAGCCAGTCTGGTTTCAAGAGAGGTCATTCCACTGAGACTGCGCTGCTCTCTGTCATTGAAGCCCTGAGACTAGCAAGAGCCGCCTCTAACTCCTCTGTACTCATCCTACTGGATCTATCTGCCGCCTTTGACACCGTTAACCACCACATCCTCCTGTTGACCCTCGAGGCTATGGGTGTCTCTGGAATGGTGCTACAATGGTTCAGGTCTTACCTCTCAGGTAGGTAATTTAGAGTATCCTGGAGAGGTGAGGTCCCAACATCTCGATACAGGGATGCCTCAGGGCTCAGTGCTTGGACCGTTGCTCTTTTCTGTATACAGTACTGTGACGAGGGAGGCGTGACGAGAGCCGTGGGAGGAGGAAGCGAGGCCGGTGGCGCGAGTGATAATGAGTGTCAGCTGGGCGTTACACCGGTCTCACATCTCTCACGGAGGAGATCGGAAGCATAAAAGGATGAGCGACAGGAGTATACGACGAGAGAGGACCAGGCCCGGACATGTTTTGTTTATGTTTGTGTGGCAGGCAGTCTACCGTGAGGTGGCTGCCGGCCTTTTTACTGCTGCATTATTGTTTGTTTATTTTTTATTAAAAGTGTGTGATTGTTTGCCGGTTCCCGCCTCCTTCCTTCCCTTTTATTGAGCGTATTACAAGTACATGACATCCCTAGGCTCTGTCATTCGGAAACATGGCTTTTCCTATCACTGCTATGCGGATGATACACAACTCCACCTTTCATTTCAGCCTGACGATTCGACTGTTTCTGCATGCATTTCAGCCTGCCTGAGCGACATTTCGCTCTGGATGAAGTTCAATTCAATTCAATTTTATTTATATAGCGCTTTTCACAATGTGCATTGTTCCAAAGCAGCTTTACAGGAGAAAATAAGAATAACTGAAAAACACAAAAAAGGTCAAACACAGCACAGTGCATGGTGTTTATAGAACAAGTAAGATTATTCTAGTAAATAATATCTAATAAATGCAGTCTCCCAGTGGTTTATTTAGCATATTTTGCATTAAGTGAATGCTTGGCTGAAAAGATCTAGATTTAAATTGGGAGAGTGTGTCTGACCCTCGAATAGTATCGGGAAGGCTATTCCAGAGTTTAGGTGCTACGTATGAGAAAGCTCTACCCCCTTTGGTGGATTTAGTTATTCTAGGTGTTATCAAAATTCTGGAGTTTTGAGATCTTAGAGAGTGTGATGGGTTGTAGTGTGGTAGAAGCTCTGTTAAGTAAGTAGGGGCTAAACCGTTTAAGGCTTTATAAGTGATTAAAAGAACTTTAAAGTCAATACGATACTTAATGGGTAACCAGTGAAGGGTTGATAACATTGGGGTTATGTGATCATATTTTCTGGACCTGGTTAGAACTCTGGCAGCTGCATTATGAACTAACTGTAGTCTGTTTATTGAGGATGCAGGACAACCACTAAGCAGTGCATTACAGTAGTCAAGTCTTGAGGTCACAAATGCATGAATAAGCTTCTCTGCGTCAGCCACACATAAAATATTTCATAATTTGGCAACATTTCTAAAGTCCTAATCTAAGGTCTAAATCCTTCAATTCGTAGGTTATAATCCGAAATATTCTGCTCACGTGTCTTTGGTCTGATAAGTAATATTTCTGTTTTATTAGAATTTAAAAGAAGGAAATTACAAGTCATCCAATGTTTTATATCTTCGATGCACTCTGCCAATTTGGATAGCTGGAAGGAATCATCTGAAGTACCATCACCTGCAGCTGTACCTTGCAAAAACAGAACTGCTTGTAATACCGGCTGACACAAAAATTCATCACAACTTCTCCATCCAACTGGGCTCATCAACCATCACATCTTCCAGAACAGCCAAAAACCTGGGAGTGGTGATCGACGATCAGCTAAATTTCACAGATCAGGTAGCCAGCACCACTCGGCCCTGTAGATTCATCCTCTACAATATTAGGAAAATTAGACCTTTCCTATCCGAGCATGCTACGCAAGTCCTAGTCCAGGCTCTTGTTCTGACCAGACTGGACTATTGCAATGCGCTACTAGCTGGACTTCCTGCTTGCACAACAAAACCTCTACAGATGATCCAAGTCTTCAATGAACCGAAGAGAGCACACGTCACTCCTCTCTTCATTAAGTTACACTGGCTCCCTGTAGTCGATCACATCAAATTCAAGACTCTGCTCCTGGCCTACAAGACCACCAATTGTTCGGCACCCCCTTATATTCATTCGCTAATGCAGACTTATGTACCCGCCAGATCCCTACGCTCTGCAAACAAACGATGTCTTGTGGTGCCATCCCAAAAAGGTAAAAAAGATCCAGGATTCTCTGGATCAGTTCCACATTTGTGGAATGATCTGCCCGCTGCTACAAGATCAGCAGATTCTGTGGCCATTTTTAAGAATCGGCTGAAAACACATCTCTTCCATCAGCACCTGACCGATCAGCTCTTTTTTTCAGATCTCTTTTCTGCCCTTTCTATTAAAAAAAACCTCTGTAAACTGTGGTAGGCTTTGTGAGACCAGTTTTATTGCACTTATGCTTCTTTTGTTGTCTTTATGTTATTCCAGTTGCTTCCATTGTTAACACCATTTGTAAGTCGCTTTGGATAAAAGCGTCTGCGAAATTATTAAATGTAAATGTATTTTGTCATATGAGTTTGAGGATAGGTTGCTAATTTGATTTCTCTTAGGAAACATTGGAAGAAACATCCGAGACTAAATTGATGCTTTAATAAAACATGACTGTGAGCTTTATTAAGTCTGGTGAGGAGCAAAAGAATAAAAGATTAAAAGATTATCATAATTATAAATCTCATTACATTTGATATTAAAACCCTTTCTTTATGAAAACCAGACACATCTGAAGCTCAGAGGATCGTGTGAAATGTGACCGGTTGGGCCACAGATGTTTTATATGGTGTGTATGGGACAGTGAGTTGATTAAAATGCCATTTTTGTTATATCAAGCAGAGGACATACAGTATGTTCTGATAACACACATTCATAAAGCACTTACAGCAGATCTTCCAGCTCTGTGGGGAAGCAGCTGCTGTGCTCACAGATGTGTGTGAGAAAGAGAACTTTTTTTTAGAAAATGCAACATGAGAGTATGTTTGTAAATCAAAGAAACGTCTTGGTTACGGATGTAACCTCGGTTCCCTGATGGAGGGAACGAGACGTTGTGTCGAACCGACAGAATGGGGTTTGTCTTGAGAACCTATCATCTTCTGAGTATTTAGAAAAGGCCAATGAAAATTGGCGAATGAAATTTGCATGCCGGGCTCCTCCCCGGATGTCCGGGTATAAGAGGGAAGCCGGCGTGCTCATTCATTCACCTTTGGTCTGAGGAGCCTAAAGCATCCTCCCCCGACCGCTGGGGTGGGCGGCCAGTGTTGTGGCATGAGGGACACAACGTCTCGTTCCCTCCATCAGGGAACCGAGGTTACATCCGTAACCAAGACGTTCCCTTTCTGTCGGTCTCTCGACGTTGTGTCGAACCGACAGAATGGGGTTCCTATGGAAAACGCCACAGCACTGAGCCGCGTCACAATCTCTGCGGAGCGACGTTGACTGGCCTGGGCGAGTCAGACGAACACGCTAGCGCGAAATTATGACCTTCCAGTGGAGAGGAAGGGGGACCCAGAGCTTTCCACAAAAAGTTGGGAAGCCCCCTAACGCCGGCCGTCACGGGCGGAGGCCTGATTCTCTAAATGGCGAGAAGCCGCCCGGCACCGTACGGGCCACTGGGTAAGCATCATTCCCCCCGGGGGGAAAAACGCTGCAGAGGCCACTACCTACCGTAGGGAGGAATTAGTGGAGACACCACATGGTCTCACCATCAGGGGAGAACTCATGGGAGGAATGTGCGGACTGCAGGAGTTAACCGCAAGGTGGGAGTCCACCTGGGGAGGTCATGGGTTGCCAAGGTGGGAACCATTCATGAGGATACATCAGACGGAACAGCCCACGGAGGGGGGGTTACCACGTCTGGAGCACTAGGTCCGGTTAGAGCTATGTGGGAGATAACTCAACTGTTCCCCGGCCTAAGGGGGCAGGGCTGCTCTGCCCAGCCTGTCCCCTGGAAGGGTGCTTAGTGATGGATGGAATGCCTGTTCTTTACCCGAGGGGAAAGAAGTGAGGCGGGATCGCCACTGCTCCCCCCGGAGGGGGAAGGGCTTCCGCAGGCGTACGCCCTACCGGCTGCCGGTCCCACACCTTGCCAGGATGCGGGCTGACACCGGTTCCGCGCGTAGGTATTAGAACCTCACGGAGTTGTTGGGCATAGCCCAACCCGCAGCTCTGCAGATGTCTGCCAGAGAGGCGCCCTGAGCCAGTGCCCACGAGGGGTGTGCCTCACCCCCAACGGGCAGGGACGAAAAGAGATCGGTATGCCCTAACGAGGGCATCCACGATCCAGTGCGCCAGCCTCTGTTTGGAGACAGCCCTCCTGCTGACCTCCGAAACAGACAAAGAGCTGCTCAGAGCTTCTGGGCTCTGCGTGCGGTCCAAGTAGAGGCGCCGTGCGCGTACTGGACACAACACGGATAGGTTGGGTCTTCCTCCCCGGTGGGGAGCGCCTGCAGGTTCACCACCTGGTCTCTCGGGAGAGTGGTGGGAACCTTGGGCACGTAGCCGGGGCGGGGTCTCAAGATAACGTGAGAATCCCGGCCCCGAGTTCTAGGCAATCTGTGGACACGGAGGGTGCTTGTAGATCCCCTACCCTCTTGGAGGTGAGCGCCATGCGGAAAGCCGTCTTTATCAAGACTGAGAAAGAGCGGCAACCCCGAGAGGCTCGAAGGGGGCGGGGCCTCTTGAGGCCCGCCACCTAGGTCGCAAGAGGGTACGGAGCGCGGGTAAGGTGGTCACCCTCTCGCGCCCCTTAGGAACCTAATGACCAGGTCGTGCTGTCCCAGAGGCTACCCAGCACTTGGGTCATGATGAGCGGCCGTAGCGGCTACATACATTCCCAGTGTGGAGGGGGAGAGGTTACTCCCCCGTCTCTCTTGAGGACGGGACAGCTCGTACCCGACCGAGCAACTCCGCGGGTCTTCTCGCCGAGAAGAGCACCAGGACGAGAAGAGGCGCCACCTATGGGCGTATAGCCGCCCAGTGGCCGAAGCCCTAGCCTGAGTGACGTCCCAACCGGACCGGGGGTGGGTCACTCAGGATCTCCTCGTCCCGTCCAGACATGGAGACCAGGTTTTGCCTGGGATGCCGTAACGTGCCCCTTCCCCTGGGGAAGCTGTCCGCCAGGGGGAGCGGCCAGGGGGGAGTTGTTGTCAGAGCCTCAGCTCCGAGAACCAAGTCCTGGTTAGGCCGAAGGGGCGTAACTAGTACCACTTGATGCTCCTCTTCCCTGGCCTTGCACAGGCCCTGTGCAATGAGGCTCACTGGGGGGAAGCGTACTTCCGCTTGTCCCGCGGCCAGCTGTGCGCAAGGGCATCCGTGCCGAGGGTCCTCGGACAGGGAGTACCCAAGCGGACAATGGGAGGAGTTCGGGGAGGCAACAGGACCACCTGTGCCTGGCCAAACTGCCCCCAAATGAGCCGGCTGCGCGGGGAGGGAGTCGCCACTCTCCGCAAGGCGTCAACTGACGAGAGAGCACATCGGCTGTCTGGTTCAGGACGCCTGGGATGTGTGTGGCTCGCAGGGAGCTGATCACCTGCTGACTCCAGAGGAGGAGGCGTCGGGCGAGTCATGTTAGCTGCTGTGAGTGAAGAATACGCCACAGCAGCTGTGCTGTCCGACCGGACCAGCACGTGCTTCCCTGCACGAGAGGAAGTCCCTCAATGCAAGTAGCACAACCCACAACTCTAGGCAGTTGAATGCCAACGCAGGCGGGGGCCCGTCCACCGCCCCGACACTGCTTGCCCGTTGCACACGGCACCCCTTAGGGTGTGTCGGCAGAAAAGCGTGTGACCAACGCCTGCTGCCGGTGTGCCACGCTCTCCAAGGAACTTGACTCTGCCGCCAGTGTTGGAGCGGTCGTATATGCATCGACCCGAGGGGGGGCCACCCCCGCCGAGGATGCCATGAATCCCAGGAGCCTCCTGTTACAGGGGGACCGCTGACTGTCTGATCTCAGGCAGTTCAACACTGACCGGGCGCGCTAGTCCTCGCGCCCCCCCCTGGGGGTGAGCGGGGCCGCCCGTGAGGACAGAGTCGAGTTCCATACCGAGAAAGAGGATGCTCTGCACCGGGGAGAGCTTGCTCTTATCTCAGTTGACCTGTGGCCCCACCGATCTAGGTGCCGGAGCACCAGGTCCCTGTGTGTACACCACAGATCTCGAGAGTGTGCCCAAACTTGAGCCAGTCGTCGAGATAGTTAGTACCCGCACACCTCCTTCCCAACGGGGAAGGAGGGCGGCTTCCACGACCTTCGTAAAGACTCGTGGAGACAGGGACAGACCGAAGGGGAGGACCCTGTACTGATATGCCCGTCCCTCGAACGCGAACCGTCGGAACGGCCGAAGTCGAGGGAGGATCGAGACATGAAAGTACGCGTCCTCTAGGTCGATTGCCATGAACCAGTCCTGACGCCTGACGGACGCCAGGATGCGCTTCTGCGTGACCATCCTGAAAGGCAGCTAGTGTAGGTGCCTGTTCAGAACACACAGACCCAAGATAGGGCGCAACCCTCCGCCTTTCTTAGGGACAATGAAGTACGGGCTGTAAAACCCGCTGAACACCTCGGCCGGTGGGACGGGCTCGATCGCTCCCTTCACCAGAAGGGAGGCGACCTCCGCCCGAAGTACGGGGGCATCCCTGCCTCTGCCTGAGGTAAAAGGACGTCCCGGAACTTGGGCGGACGTGTAGCGACTGAATCGCGTAGCCGAGACGGATCGTCTTCCTCAGCCCGCCTGACAGTCTGGGGGCTCCCAGAACTGTGACAGGGGACTAGAGGTTGATCTGCTTCATCGCCCCCGCGGAGGGTGGTTCGATGGCTAGCAGTACGGATTCCTTGCCAGGGGAGGCCCCCCGGGGAGGAGATCGGCTCTGCCATATTTCCTGCCTGGCGACTGCGCAGCTCAACGCACTGTCTGACTGAGAGTGCTGAGGGCTGGTGTTTATACTCGACATTGCGCTTTGCCATGACGCAACGTCGAGTTTGCCGTTCACCGTCGTGCAGAGGGTGAGAGCGGCTGAGGTAACCCAGAGAGAGAGGAACTCTCCTTTTTGAGAGTAAGTGGGCGCTAGCCCCCCGGAGGGGGCCAGCAGATGGAGGGACGGGGCAGGAACCGTCCCTATCCGACCTACCAGCGCTGTGGCTGGGGTCGGGCCCAATGGTAGCCTCGATCCCCCTGAGGTGATCCCATGACAGCCGCTGCCCGCGGCTGCTGATGGGGCGATGGTCTCCTCTTCGCTGTCTCCTCCAGGTCACTGGAGGGCGTTGAAGAGGACCAGGGCTGCTGGGAAGCAGACAGTGCACGGGACTCGACGGCCGAGGCGGCCGAGTTGCGGCACGGAGGACTGCTTTTTACTGTCGAGAACCCTCCACAGTAACACCAACCAGCCCCCCCTTGCGAGACGGGTACGTCGAGAAAGCGGACCTTCTCAGCGTTACTCATCTGCGCAAGTATTGGCCAGAGGAGTTTCTCATGGACCACAAGTGTGGACATCGTCCGACCCAGGGCCCGCGTGGTCACCTTGGTCGCCCGTAGAGCGAGGTCGGTGGCGGCGCGGAGTTCCTGCATAAGCGCTGGGTCGGTCTTACCCTCGTGGAGCTCTCTCAACGCCCTGGCCTGGCAGGAGCCATAGCGTGGAGAGAGGAGGCAGCTTGGTCCGCCGCAATGTAAGCTCTCGACACCAGAGATGCCGAGACACCACATGCTTTGGACGGGAGTCTAGGTCGAGCCCCCCCAGGTGGCCGCCACCTACGGGCACGAGTGCACCGCGGCGGCATACTCCACCTGGGGGACACCGACGTATCCTCCAGCTGTCTCAACCTCGAGGGAAGAGAGGGTGACAGAACTTTGTTTGACGTGAAACGTGCCGGGAAGGGGCGTTCCAGGTCTTACAAAGTTCCTCATGCACTTCCGGTAAACACGGCACTGGGGGCGGGCGCGGCTTGGAGCCGCGCTCAAACCCGAGGCGCCATGTAGCCAGCCGCGAGCGCCGGGAGAGGCAGTGCGGGCACTGCAACCCAACACTCACGGCGGCCCGGGAAAGCATGGCTGACATTTCGACGTCCGCTTCTTCCTGGGCTCGACCCCCCGAGGGAGGGAGCCCGAGGAATCGTCGGAGTCGGATGGCAGTACGTCACCCCCCGATGCTGCAAGAGACATCTCATCATCACGCATCGTGTCCGAATACGTGATTGAGGAATAAGACGGCGGACCGTCTCCTGGGGAACGGTCAGACGAGCGAGACGAGGTGTGAACGGTCCGTGAGCCCGTGGCTGGCGGATTATCGCTCACAGTAATCCTCATATCACCCTCGCTGCTTGCCATAGCGGACGGCAGGGCCGTAGTCCTGCCGCCACGGAACGGGGAGCAAACGAGGTGGTGGCTGAGTCCCGTGGGAACACAGCCACCTGTGACGCAACGTCTGAATCGTCACCGCCCGCAGTGCGGGCAGGACGTATCCACAACGTCTGCCCCAGCGTACTGGAAGCAGGCATTGTGTCCGTCCCCCTCCTCGATGAGTGTGTTGCACCCATGAGAACAGCGGGACAAGCCACGCTGGAGAAATTTGCTCTTTTAGAAAAGGAAATTTGCTCGAACACCTCCGGAACTGCCGAGACGCCCAGGGGAGAGTCACTGCAGGAAGGGACCGTCCGCTGTCCACGTCGTAGATTCCAGCAGAAAAATGATCACCCAAGATCGTAGAGAAGCTCATCAGATGCGTAGGCTCTGAAGAACAAAAGGTGAATGAATGAGCACGCCGGCTTCCCTCTTATACCCGGACATCCGGGGAGGAGCCCGGCATGCAAATTTCATTCGCCAATTTTCATTGGCCTTTTCTAAATACTCAGAAGATGATAGGTTCTCAAGACAAACCCCATTCTGTCGGTTCGACACAACGTCGAGAGACCGACAGAAAGGGAACTGTCGTTTATCTACACTAAACTGCAAATGAAAAAAAGGTAATCTGCTGCCAGTACATTATTCATTAACTACGGACATTTCTGTTAATTTTAGAACACCATTCAATGCAGGGCAAAGTGCAAAATACAGGTAAAACAGCTTTGAAAATTAAAACGGAAAAAAACATACTAAGTATTTTTTAAATGAAGAATGTGAATCTAATCTGTAGTGTTCTTCAGAAATGCATGAGTGACTTGATACACAACTGAGTTCAATACAGGAGCAGGAGGAATGTCTTGCTAAGACAATCAATTAGTCGATAGTTTTTATTATTTTATACCGTCAGTATAGATTTGATTCAATTTATAATCAGCCAGCTTTTATTGATTTTTTTCCACTTAGCTCATCATGGTGGATTATGGGATTCCCTTCTCCATCTAAAGATACATGCAAGGCTGCCTTAAATAAATTAAATAAAATCAGAATTTCTTGAAGGAAGCATAATTGAGATTAGTTACTGCTGCCTCCATAGTCTCCATCAGAGTTCGAAACGCTACCACACTGTTTGACTGCAGGAATGCAACAGAAATGTATTAAAGTTATACACTTATTTGTCAATAAAAAAAGCACTGAACAGAGAGGAGAGACCGAAAGGGGCTGAGTATGTGTGTGTGAGACCACATGGCTTCTCAGGTTCAGCAGATGTTTCAGGATAGATTAGACCGTCTCATTAGCTCTGTTCTGCGTCTCTCACAAGACTGTGGGCAGTGCTCTCTGATATACAGTGCTAATTTAACTGAAATCGGTCCTGGGAGGATTGGGAGAATATTCTTAAACACCTGTGATTTATCAAGGCACATGGGCGATACACAGTTCATACAGCAGAAATAGAGCTACATGATGTAATACAGTGTAACAGATCTGACATAAAGCAGAGAGAGAGAAAGAGAGAGAGCAAATATGCAACAGACAAGATCAGAGATGATCGAGAGAATGCTTGTAATGAGTGATATACATAATACAGTACATCTAAAAATGTGTGTGAGAGAGAGAGACTAAGAAGCTCGTAAGTTGGTATAAGTAACCAATTAACTGCAGAGACAGGCTTGACCTTACCCTCAGACTACATTGATTCCCTTAACAACACCCGAATATGCGCATAAACACAATAAACCATAACCCCTAGAAACAGAAAGACAGAGATAAAAATATATACTGTAGAGAACCTACAGAAATGGCAGATAGAAGAAGAGATAGAAGACGTGTGAGATAGAATGCACTGAATGCCATTCGACAATCGAGACTCATCCATAAATACACAGACACACAGAGTGAAAGCAAATCCATCTTTCTACACACACTACTAAAACCTACTGTGCCTTATTAACATTATTTGAAGCAAAGTTGGTTTTTAACATGTTTCCCTATATTTGCAATATGCACACATGTAAACCTGTAAGAAATAATACTTGTGATCACTAAGATAATTATGTTTAGCATACCTAACTCTTACAGAATGCTTAGTGCATGTTTAGATTTTCATTAAAATGTTTTTTAAATATGCAGCAGCTCTTTGAAAATGTGGAAAAGTGAAAATAGTGGCGGATGCTATTTACACTAAGTTTAAATAGCAGTAAATTATGTTTACACTAAGTGAATATTGCAGTATGCTATTTATACTGAAAATAGCTGTATTTTCTTTGGATTAAGTGTAAGTAGTAGTTAGATGCTGTTGGTACTTATAAATAGCAGATACTATTGTTGTGCATTAAACATTATGCAATAATAACAGTGTAAATCATTATATTTCTAAAAATTATTAAAAGGATGGTAATTTAATGAGATAATAAAGCCCTAAATTAATTTTATTGAAAACAGATGCTTTCATGATCTGATGTGTGATGGAAAAAGGTAAAAGAGCGATTTAGGCAAAAGGTGAATTTGAACCCAGGTCCCCAGCATCAAAGCTATACACACTTAACACCTTACACCACTGGAGTCACTAGCCGGGTTTCCATCCAAAGTTGCGAATTTAGCTTATGCGCAAAATTGGAATATAGCATAAAACATGTTTGAATAAGCACCGTTTCCATCCTAATAGTCAACAGTCACTTCCTAACAAACTGCCACTAAATATCAGTAAGAAAAGTAAGTGAAGCCACTGAATATAATGATTTTCATATAGAATAATACTTGCGCAAGCAGACGATTACGAAACACAATAAATGCGGTGCTTTTGTGGATGCCTGACGTGACAGTTATAAGAGGCAATTACAGAAATACTTTGACCAGGGGCGGTTCTAGGGGGGGCCAGAGGGGGCCAGTGCCCTGTGTCAGCACACTTGGCACCCCACTGGCCCCCCTAAATCTGGAATCGTTTCTGGAATTTTTTACCACAACCGAGCAATTTCGGGTGCAATGCACAGTTTGTCCTGCGAGTGGCAGTAACGATGCTTGTGTGCCAAAAGGAAGATTACGCAAGCAAGTATATCACTCATTACAAACAATGTCGAGTCTGTGCGGCTTAAGCAAGATTACGTCTACACCATACAGGTAATGGAAATATTTTGTAAAAATATAACGAAAATGCATATCATTACACATTATATTAAAATACTGACCTATATTTTCCGGTGTTGCGCATGTTAAATCTACATATAAAGCAGTCGTGACTCGTGCCTATACAAAGAATCAGCTGCTGCCAGAGAACGCGTAACGCACTAAAGAAATTTTATTTGTTAATGAAATGAGATCAAATGCAACTTACATTTATTGGGGTGAATGTTTGATAAAATGCACCTTTGCCTTATAATTAAAATGAATGGTCTGTCATTCCCAAGGAATTAGCAGAGTTCAAGTAATCAATACAGTTTATTCTATACTGTCCTGTATATTACTTGTGGTGTATTTGAGAGTCGAGCTTTAGGTTTCATTTACACATTTTCATAATTTTCCATTTGCAGTTAAAATGAAGAGAAAAATTCTAAGGATAATGTCCTTTTTTAATAAGAAAACTAAAGATAATAGTCAGTCAAGGCTGGAGAAAGAAGATGCTTCTGAAAAAGAGTCAGAAATGCACAAAAGCTTAGAGAATGAAGAAAGTCCAGAAGAACAGAGGACCCATCAGCTAGGTGATTTAGTTGTGCAGAGAGACAACTTTTGTAACCCTGAAATTCCATGTGAAAAACATGAGTTTTTACACGAGTATTTAGTTAACATGGCATTCACATGAAAGTCATTGAAATTCATGTTTTTTTTCTTTGTGTAAAGGAAATACCTGATAATGTGACTCATGTTAAGATGACTGCTTAAGTTGATTTTTGGATATCTTGTTTGTGGGTAGTTTTTCATTTATGTATGTACATTTAAGATGCAGAAAAGTGTCTAAATGTTATTATTGTTGTCATTGTTATTTTGACTATATACAATGTGTTGTGAAATAAATGACCATGGAACATTAATTTGAGCTGAACTTGTTTTTATTAGCTTATTAGTTTACTTCTAGAGAAAACAGTAATACATGACAGTGAAAAATGACTCATGACACATGTTAGTGTGCCCCCTAAAAGCATAAGTGGCCCCTGCCTGGCCCCCCCAGTTACAGTAGTCTAGAACCGCCACTGACTTTGACAACTTTGCTCAGGCATTTAAGAATGACCATAACAACATTTCTGATGCTGTGTAACAAGATCAGTACCCTGGTTAGTCAGGTTACGCCGTCTCATAGTGCAATTACGTGACTTTTTGGATGAATTTATTCGGCAAATGCGTTTCCATCTCTCAGTATTCGCATTAACCCTTTTTCCGCAAAAATGAAAAACCACCTCAAGCGAGCGTAAAAACTTTTTGCGAATTAAGGGTTTTTAATTTGAAATTTGGCGTTTCCATCACTCGTTTCTGATGTGAAACTTCAAAATGCGAATAAAACCAGAGTGATGGAAACCCGCTTATTGTTTGAAATGGCGTCATTCTTACAGTTTCTCTATTCCAATTAGATACTGGTGGGCGGAGTTAGTGCAAATAGTTTCTACCAACAATGCAGACTATTTGTACTTAGTGTAAATAGACACTCTGTTATATATTGTATAGGTTTAGCCACAATAAGCTGTTTTATCTTCAACCTTATTTCATGATGTTTCATTTAGAGTTTTAAATTCTGATTTTTTAAGACAGGTTTATTTTACTTTTTTTATTGAAGTCTGTTATTTTTGTCAAGATTTATTTTTTAAACCAAACAGTTGTAAACGAATTTTACACTTCCAGCCTCTCTCTCTCTCTCTCTCGCTGTATAGTGTACAGCAATGCATCAAAACGTGACAAAACTAGATTTGTCATGGCTCTCCTTCCATAGTCATGTTTTTCTTGGTCCTGTAGCAGAGTCATGACAAAGCCTTTGGTTATGTGTGGAGAGAAACATATTATTGTCCTTTTGACAATAATATATGTTCTCTCCAGTGTCTCGTCTCTGTTCCCGCCATCTCGTTTCCTCGTTATCTTTCCCTGAGTGTTTAATGTCTCACACCTGCCCCATGTCGTTATCCCTCATTTGTGTTTCCTATAAATACCCTCTTGTTTCTTTGTCTTGTGTTCGTGGATTGTGCGTTGTGTACCGTGTATTGTGTTCCTGTCTAAATCCCCAGTCAATGTCAAGTCGAGCCTGTGTAAGTCTGAGTTTGTGTTTCTATAGTATTGTTCTTTTACCCTGTCTCAGTTATATTTGTCCTGTCAGTTTTTGCATGTAGTTTTGTTGGTCTGCCCCATCGTGGGTTTTTGTTTTGTCGTTTTTGTGTTTAAGAAAATAAATATATTTGTTAACCCCTTCACTGCCTGCCTGCGCTTGGGTTCTTGCACGCCAGTCAGTGACAAGATTGTTCCCATTTCAATGATGCTGTATATTCTGGACACGCCCATGCCTTCAGTTGACTGATGCCAAGTTCCAATTACCATGCTGCACAGCTTCACATACCCAACTTATTGTTATCATTTGGAAAAAATAAAATAGCTTACAAAAATCAAATAAGTGAATTGATTGCTATGTATGGTAAATACTTAAATATCTTCAAACATCTGGGGCCTGTACCATGAATGTAGCTGAAACTCAGTGTAACAGGATTAGTTTTGGGCAGTGGTGTAAAGTATTAGAGTAAATGTAATTAGTTACTGTACTTAAGTATATTTTTGGCTACTTTGTAGTTGTAATGAGTATTAAAGATATTAGCAACTTTTACTCTCTACTTGACTACATTTTTGAACAAGTATATGTACTCTTTACTCTCCTACATTTGTAATGACTATTTCAATTACATTTTGCATGGCACCTATCTTTTTTGCAGCAGTTTATTTTTGCTACAGAAGAACTAATATTGCCATTTACAGGGCATTGAAGGTACTATATCTTGTGGATTTTGCCCTTACTTACTAAAACTTGTCAACATGGCTTCTTTATGTGAATACGAGTGCAGTATCAGGTAGTTGTCAATCGCTGGTGGTTTATATGTGAAATAAGGACATGGCGATGAGGCTAAAACCAGCATGTCCAGTGCAAAAAGGTTTTGACTTTTTAATTTTACTTAACATTATTTATTTATCTGTTATATTGAAGAGACCTTTTTGAATGAGTTTGGTTTACTTATGAGCACTTGAGCTTAAATGAGACTTGGGTGTTTGTAATAGAAGTAGGTTATGGTGTCGACCATGATTTGTTGCAATTTTGAGGTGTTCAGTCTTATTATGATTTAAGAAAATAAATGAGATTGCTCTCCTCACGAATCAAATGTTTCTTGTTTTTCACTGACGTGTCTCTTAAGTGTTGAGGACTAGTGCTGCTTTGAGCCTACATTCAGTATGAGTAAAATTCTCAAGTACTGTTAAAATCAGATACTCTAAAACTTATACTGAAGTAGTTTTGGAATTGGTGACTTGTAACTTGTAATGGAGTAATTTCCACTGCAAGGTATCTGTACTTTTACTTAAGTATAGTTTTCAGGTACTCTTTACACCTCTGGTTTTAGGTTGACAAAACCAAACCAACGTGATCAAGCTTTGTTGGTACCATGAAGCAGCTCATGGAGTTTCTTTGTCAACTCAAGCTTTGATCCTGAAGCTAAGATTATTTCACGATAGTGTGCATATGAACAAGTGACGTCTGCATTGCAAAATCAATCGTTTTCAACATGGATAGAGGGAGTTCCGTATGTTTCTCAGGAAATAATTTTGCGCAAATATTAGTAACACAAAAATGGATTTCAGCCACAGAATAATAGCCTACTGTTTCTGCTGTCTACGCAAGAGATAACTGTTTCAAAAACACTGCTGATTGCGTTAATGCGCAAGTTAAATGATTATATAGTACATGCATGTACTGTAGAATAGCCTAGTATAGTAAGGTAAATAATACAGTAATAATAATATACGATGTATGTGTATAATATGTGTGCATGTGCCCAGTGCCCACGCACAGTGGAGGAAATTGTCCTACCTTTTTGTGTGCTCTGACAGAGTTAAAGAGATAAATGTACTGTAGGCTCCTATTCAATATGGCACACGTGTGAATGTGAAGATTTATATTGTACGTTACTGGTGTCTCTGCCATTGTAGGACATTTCACAACCTTCCCCAGAAACTGAAGTGTCTACCTCCATAGGTAACAGAATAAATGTGAACAAAATACAAGCTAATTCTAAATAAAGAAGGCTAATAATAAAAAATGGCAGTATGTGAACTTAGTAGTCAGTTGAAGTGTACATTTAAAAATCTGAGGGTCATCTCAATCCCGACTCTGGTTTGACTGAGGGGCCATGTTGAAGTGGTTCTGTGGTCAGGATATAGCAAGAACCTCCACTAAAACCTCTGGCATACATAGGAACGTCTCAGTTACGACTGTAACCTCCGTTCCCTGATGGAGAGAACGAGATGTTGTGTTGAGAGACAGACTGGCGTTTGATCTTGAGAACCTATCATCTCCGAGAGGAATTTAAAACGCCAATGGGCTTTGGTGAATGGCACACGCACGCCAGTCCCGGCCCCGTGCATACGGGTATAAAAGGGAGGTGGCGGCCATTCACTCACCCTTTGGGCTGAGGAACCTGAGAGACATCTCCTGGTCGCGCAGCGGGTCGGCGAAGCGTTGTGGCATGAAGACATAACGTCTCATTCCCTCCATCAGGGAATGGAGGTTACAGTCATAACCGAGATGTTCCCCTTCAGTCGGTCTCTCGACGTTGTGTTGAGAGACAGACTGGGGACCTATCTTTACACGCCACGGCGCTGAGCCGTATCACGACCTCCAGCGGAGCGACACTGACTGGACATAGCGAGTCACAAGTGAGCGCTACCACGAGACGTAATCTTCCAGTGGGATCAGTACTAGTAGCATACTGAGAAGCTTGTACCGACGGCCATCACGGACGGTGGCATTCGTCTCTAGTAGCGAGGCGCTGTCCTGAGCCGTAATAACACTGGGGAAACACTGCTCTCCTCTTTGAAGAGTGTTACGGAGGCCACATCCTACCTTAAGGGGAGGTTACATGTGGAGACACCAACATGGTCTCACCAGTGGGGAGAACAACATGTGAGAATTTGTGTCAGCCTGAATGGGGGGACAGACCTAGTATAGGGGTCCACCTGAGCAGGGGCGACTCTACCAGTACTGGACTTGGTTCTAACAGACCGCTCCGCCCGGTCTGTTACCATAATGCCAATGCTTACTGATGGATGGAATGCCTATACTTCGCCCTAAGGGGGAAGTAGGGAGGCTAAGATAGCGCACTAGACTCGCCTGGAGAGGGGAGAAGGCGCTTTCGCAGGCGTACGCCAAAACTAGTTGCCGGCCTTATACGCCGGCAGCATGTAAGACACGGGCTGACACTGGTTCCACGCGGAGGTTGTAAACCTCGCGAAGGTACTGGGCGTAGCCCAACCCGCAGCACTACATATGTCTGCCAGAGAGGCGCCCTGAGGAGTGCCCACGAGGAGGCCATACTCCGAGTGGAGTGGGCTCGGGCACAGCAATCTTGGGACTGGTATGCCAGGTGATGGCATCCACAATCCAGTGCGCCAATCTCTGTTTGGAGACAGCCCTCCCCTGGTGCTGTCTCCCATAACAGACAAAGAGCTGCTCAGAGCTTCTAAAGCTCTGCGTGCGGTCCAAGTCGAGGCGCAGTGCGCGTACTGGACACAACATGTTGGAGGTTGGGTCTTCCTCCCCCGAGGGGAGCGCCGGCAGGTTCACCACCTGGTCCCGGAAAAGAGTGGTGGGAACCTTGGGCACGTAACCGGGCTGGGGTCTCAGGATAGTGTGAGAACTACCGGGCCCAAATTCTAGGCACCCATGGGACACGAAAAATGCCTGGAGGTCCCCCACTCTCTTGATAGAAGCGAGCGCCATCAAGAGTGCCGTCTTTATCGTCAGATGAGGAAGACTGGCGTCTCTGAGGGGCTCGAAGGCCGTACCAAGGCCTGTAAGACCACATTAAGGCCCCAAGAGGGTACGGAGCGCGGTCGAGGTGGATTCACCCTTCTCGCTCCCCTAAGGAACCTGGTGACCAGGTCATTTTGGCCGCAAGACTTACCCTCCACAAGATCGTGATGAGCGGCAATAGCGGCTACATACACTTTCAATGTGGATGGGGAGAGGTTACTATCTAGTCTCCTTGTAGGAAGGCCAACGCTGACCCGATCGAGCAATTCCGTGGGTTCTCCCACGGGAAGAACACCAAGATGAGAAGAGATGCGTATAGCGTATGGACTTATAAGCGTATAGACGCCTAGTGGTGGGCTCTAGCCTGCAGTACGTTCTCTCTGACCGCCGGCGGAAAGTCTCCTCTTCCCGTCCAGAGGCCAGACATGGAGATTCCAGAGGCCTGGCTTGGGGTGCCACACCGTGCCCTTCCCCTGAGACAGAAGGTCCTTCGTCAGGGGAATCGGCCAGGGGGGAACTGTTGTCAGAGCCACCCGGTCTATGAACCAAGTCTGGTTGGGCCCATAAGGTGCAACTATCAGTACTTGATGTCCCTCTTCCCTGGCCTTACACAGGACTTGTGCAAGGAGGCTCACTGGGGGGGAAGGCGTACTTCCGCTTGTCCCACGGCCAGCTGTGTGCTAAGGCATCCGTGCCGAGGGGTCCCTCGGTCAGGGAGTGCCAAAGCGGGCGATGGGTGGAGTCCAGGGAGGCAACAGGTCCACCCGCGCCTGGCCGAACCGCTCCCATATGAGCCGGACTGCGGAGGGATGGAGTCGCCATTCTCCGCGGGGTGTCCCCTGCCGAGAGAGCGCATGGCTGTCTGGTTCAGGTCACCCAGGATGAAGGTGGCTTTCAGGGACTTTGTCACCTGCTGACTCCAGAGGAGGAGGCATCGGGCGAGTCGTGACATCTGCCATGAGCATATGCCGCCTTGGTTGACGGCCGTGCTGTCCGACCGGACCAGCACATGTTTGTCCTGCACAAGGGGCCGGAGCCTCCTGAGTGCCAAAAGGACAGCCAGCAACTCCAGGCAGTTGATGTGCCACCGCAGCCGGGGACCCGTCCACTCCCCCGATACTGCCTGCCCGTTGCACACTGCACCCCACCCCTGCAGGGAGGCATCTGTCATGACCACGATGTGCCTCGAACCTGCCAGAGCGGAACCCCCGCTCGGAGAAAGGTCAGATCTGACCAGAGGTTGAGGGTGCGAAGGCCCTGAGGCATTACCATAATGCGCCTGGTGCCGGTGTGCCACGCCGTCCAGGGAACACGACTCTGAAGCCAGTGCTGAAGCGGCCGCATGTGTATCAACCTGAGAGGGCTTACCCCTGTCGAGGACGCCATGTGCCTCAGGAGCCTCTGAAAATGTTTCAGTGGGACTGATGGCCTGACAAATATCAGACAGTTCTGCACCGGCTGCGCACGCTCGTTGAGATGCGCTGACATACGGAAAGAGTCTAGTTCCATACAGAGATAAGAGGAGCTCTGCGCCGGGGAGAGCTTGCTCTTTTCTCGGTTGACCCGTAGGCCCAGACAATCTACACTGCGTTCCAAATTATTATGCAAATGATATCTTTCTCTGGTTTTCCTAATTTGTCGATGCAAATGACAGTCAGTATAATTTTCAAGTAATCAACAGTTAGGGTACATTTGGAATTTTATTGAACAAACCTCCCACTGACAACAGTATTTATTTAAAAAATGAAAAACTCAAAATGCACTGTTCCAAATTATTATGCACAACAGAGTTTGAAAACATTTCATAGGTTGTAAAAAACTGAAAATGGTCATTTGTTGAATTTGCAGCATTAGGAGGTCATATTTACTGAAATCAAAAGCTATTTCAATCAAAAACATCCTAACAGGGCAAGTTACATGTTAACATAGGACCCCTTCTTTGATATCACCTTCACAATTCTTGCATCCATTGAACTTGTGAGTTTTTGGATAGTTTCTGATTGAATTTCTTTGCAGGATGTCAGAATAGCCTCCCAGAGCTGCTGTTTTGATGCTAACTGCCTCCCACCATCATAGATCTTTCGCTTGAGGATGCTCCAAAGGTTCTCAATAGGGTTGAGGTCAGGGGAGGATGGTGGCCACACCATGAGTTTCTCTCCTTTTATGCCCATAGCAGCCAATGACACAGAGGTATTCTTTGCAGCATGAGATGGTGCATTGTCATGCATGAAGATGATTTTGCTACGGAAGGCATGGTTCTTCTTTTTGTACCATGGAAGAAAGTGCTCAGTCAGAAACTCTACATACCTTGCAGAGTTCATTTTCACACCTTCAGGGACCCTAAAGGGGCCCACCAGCTGTCTCCCCATGATTCCAGCCCAAAACATGACTCCGCCACCTCCTTGCTGACGTCGCAGCCTTGTTGGGACATGGTGGCCATCCACCAACCATCCACTACTCCATCCATCTGGACCATCCAGGGTTGCACGGCACTCATCAGTAAACAAGACTGTTTGAAAATTAGTCTTCATGTATGTGTGGGCCCACTGCAACCGTTTCTGCTTGTGAGCATTGGTTAGGGGTGGCCGAATAGTAGGTTTATGCACAACTGCAAGCATCTGGAGGATCCTACACCTTGAGGTTTTCGGGACTCCCGAGGCACCAGCAGCTTCAAATACCTGTTTGCTGCTTTGCAATGGCATTTTTGCAGCTGCTCTCTTAATCCGATGAATTTGTCTGGAAGAAACCTTCCTCATTCTGCCTTTATCTGCACGAACCCTTCTGTGCTCTGAATCAGCCACAAATGTCTTCACAGTACGATGATCTCGCTTAAGTTTTCGTGAAATATCTAATGTTTTCATACCTTGTCCAAGACATTGCACTATTTGACGCTTTTCGGCAGCAGACAGATCCTTTTTCTTTCCCATATTGCTTGAAACCTGTGGCCTGCTTAATAATGTGGAACGTCCTTCTTAAGTAGTTTTCCTTTAATTGGGCTCACCTGGCAAACTACTTATCACAGGTGTCTGAGATTGATTTCAGTGATCCAAAGAGCACTGAGACACAATACCATCCATAAGTTTAATTGAACAATATAAAATTAAATGTTTACGACACTTAAATCCAATTTGCATAATAATTTGGAATGCAGTGTAGGTGCCTGAGCACGAGGTCCCTGTGAGTACACAACATATCTCGCGAGTGTCCAAGATAAGCCAGTCGTCGAGATAGTTGAGTATCCGCACGCCTTGCTCCCTGAGGGGCGCTAAGGCAGCCTCTACGAGTTTGGTAAAAACCTGAGGAGACAGGGCCAGACCAAAGGGCAGGACCTTGTACTGAAACGCTCTTCCCTCGAACGAGAACTGCAGGAATGGTTGGTGTCGCGGGAGGATGGAGACGCGAAAGTACGCATCCTTCAGGTCGATTGCCACAAACCAATCTTGGTGACGAACTGAGCCAAGATGCGCCTCTGCATCAGCATCCTGAACGGCAGCTTGTGTAGGTGCTTGTTCAGGAGGCGCAGATGCAGAATAGGGCGCAGCCCCCAACCTTTTTTGGGCACTATGAAGTACGGGCTGTAAAACCCGGAAGACATCTCGGTTAGAAGGACGGGTTCGATCGCACCTTTCGCCAGGAGGGCGGCAACCTCGTCCCGAAGCACGGGAGCGTTCTTCCCTCGAACCGAGGTGTCGTCAAGTTCCTTTCCCGAATGCCCTGAATTCCGTGCACCGAAACTGGCGAACTGGATCGCATAACCGAGACGGATCGTTCTCTCTAGCCAGCGTGACGTGCTGGTGCACTCTTGATAAGCGCCCAAGCGGGGAAGCCCGGAGAGAGAGAAGCTCTTTCGAGAGAGAGTGGGCGCCCGGCCCTAAAAAGGGCCGGCTTGGGTGGGGGACGTGGGAGGTGGTATCCCGCTTCGACCGACCGGCGATGACCTGGCCGGGGAGGTCGGGCATGCTGTTACTCTCAATCCCCCTGGCTCATCCCGTCAGGGCCGCTCTGTCTCCTAGGCGGGTTCCTAACGGGGTAGAAGCCCTCTCCCGCGGTGCTCTGCATCTCTGGCGGGCCATCGCTTGGAGGGCCCCAGTACCAGAGGGGCCACCACGGGGGGGCGGGTCACAGTGGAGCAGTCTGCTTCTTCACCACGGAGAATCTCCACAGTGTCACCACACAGCCCCGCTTGCGAGATGGGCGCATCTAGAAGGCTCGCCTTCTGAGCGTCACTATGCAAGGTTGAGCCACAGATGTCTCCCTTGGACCACTATCGTGGATGTCGTCCGACCCAGGCCATCCGCCATGACCTTCGTCGCCGAGGCCGGTGGCGGTGCGCAGCCTGGTCGGTCTTCCCATCAACCAGATCTTAACGCTTTGGCTTATGACCCGATGGGTCGCCATAGCATTATGAGCCTGATGGACTGCCATAGCGTGGAGGGCGGAGGCAGTTAACCCACAGCATCGTAAGTCTTCGACACGAGTGTCAAAGAGTTTACATGCCATGGAAGGGAGCCTTGGTCGACCCCTCCAAGTGGCAGCGTCCGCGCTGCACAGCGGCTTCACATTCCACCTGGGGGACGTCGACATATCCCTTAGCTGCCCCACTGTCCAGGGAAGTAACAGCTCCTCAGCCCGTCAGACGGGAATGCCGTGAACAGCATATTCCATGTCTTTGTGAGCTCCTGATGCACCTCCAGGTCAACCCGGGCAAGCACGGCCGTCATCTCTGCGTCGCCTCGTCTTGGGCTCGACCGCCCGGGGGCGGGACCTCCAAGGGGTCTCCGCATCCGATGCCAGGAGGTAGCTGTCTGACGTTATGACAGAAAGTTCATCCCATCCCATTGTCGAGTCTGCCCGCTATGGGACGGTACACGGCCACCCATCGGGGACAAGCCAGTGAGCGTGCCGGAGCACAGATGGTCCGCGAGCCGAAACTGGCGGAGTGACATCCGTGGGAGTCCCCAATCACCCCCGTCGCTCGCCAAAGCGGTCGACCTCGCCGAAGCGGCAGCCGTCTTCGCTCGGGAAGCAGACGGGGTTGTGGCTACATTCCGAAGAACTTAGCCGACCGTGACCGCAACACCTTAATCGATGAGCCCTGCCACTGCATGCTGGACCCCCAACATGCAATACAGGTGTCGTGCTCGTTGGACTCGGGGATGAGTCTGTCATACCCAAGAACACAGCAGCTCTTTTAGAAATATCTGCGGCTTGCTGCCGAGACGCCCAGGGGAAGTCCGCTACCAAGAGGGAGAAATCCGCTGCTTCGAGTTGTAAATCCAGCAGTCTGGAAGAATCTCGAAGAGATGGAGCGCTTGACATGTACGTCATGCAGGTTCCGAAGAACAAAGGATGAGTGTGTGGCCGCCGCCACATCTCTTTTATACCCGTATGCACGGGGCGGGGACTGGCGTGAGTGTGCCATTTGCCAAAGCCCATTGGTGTTTTAAATTCCTCTCGGAGATGATAGGATCTCAAGATCACACCCCAGTCTGTCTCTCAACACAACGTCGAGAGACCGACTGAAGGGGAACCCCTGTCTCCCACCAACAGGCTATCAAACAGTCTTGTCATAGAACAAAGAAAGGAAGATTGTATTGAAGTTTGAAATTGATTTTGGGTCACATATTTAATGCATTTAAAGGGTTTTGTACTGTTCCCCATTTACTTTACCTTCCTTAAAGCACTGACACAACACAAATTCATTAGGGAATGATAAAGGCATTAAAGTATTAAAAACGTCTTATACATTTTAAAATGTAGGCCAACTTGTATGATACATTATTTAGGTGAATTCTAAGTGTACTTGATTTTAGAAAAAAGGATTAAAATAGCAGTGTTAAAGATATGTGATGTCACCTGTTTGTCTGTATCTTACTGTAGCTGTTTAATAGAAGGCTTTTTTAGTGGACAAAAAAGATAAATGTGCTGGTAACACAGTGAAACTGAAAGTGTTCCTAGATTTTCTGCATCACAGGCTAGAATGTAAAAAATGCAATGCAAAGAAATACATATTGTATGTAGTAAAGTAAAAGAATGGAAAATAAATAAATTTCGTGTGAGTGTAAGGGAAAGCCAGCAAATGTTATCTCTAAAATCAGATTTTAACTATATAGTAACCATTGTAATTGATTTTATATATTTTTATATTCATATTTTTATTTTATTACACGTTATTAAAAAGAACTAGCCATTGTAACACGCGCTGTGAATTAGTTGCGTCACTTATATGTAAATTTGCTCGCTGCTGATTGGTTCAGTTTCGGTGTGAGATCTCTAATCTAGATCATAACCTGAAAATACAGATCAATACAGAGCAACGTTGTTTAACTCATGCAATAGAGTTCTGTTGCTAAAATATTGTCCCATCATGTCACTGTTAGGGCTGTCACGATTCTGAAATTTGACTGACGATTAATTGTCTTATAAATCATTGCGATTATGACGATTAATTGTCTGTTTTAGGGCTTTGACGATTATGACGAGTAATTGTCTGTTTTTGAGCTTTGACATTTAATTCTCATACATTTTTGATTCAGCGATTGAAACGACCATATTGTTCTGAATACAAGACTGTTTTTTTCTTGGAAATACATCAGAAAACATTGGGTCATCATATATTTAAGGTTTAGGCTTTTACCTGTCAATAATACAACCACCAAATACTTGTAAATGAAGTAAATTGATCAGGAGTGAATTGAAGCCACCATTAAAATGCTATCAGTCATAGAAAAGCTTCTAGTCTGTTTTTTTCTCACTTGCAAGACTACAATAAAATTTTTACCTGTGTGTTAATAAAATTTTGGTAGACTGGTTTTCACACTGAGATTCGCTTAAATAATATTAAATTGTACTGCAGGTAATTTGTATATGTTTTAGTTTTTTTTTAAGTGATTGTGTTGTGGTGGTACATTTTACAAGTATTACCATGCTTTAGTAACAATATATACACTAAAATATGCAATATGCAGATGCACTACAGCTCCCCCTAGTGTCTTCTATAAAGATGTGCAATAATTGCGATGATCTGAAACCATCGCGATGAGGTCAAACAATCGTGATGAGACGATTATTTAATAATCGTGACAGCCCTAGTCACTGTTGCATCAAGCTGATGCCCAGTTGGTCTGTAGAATGTGAACATTCCAAAGGTGTAGAAGCAAATTGTAATAAAACGTATGAAAAAGATCAAACAAATTCATAGCTATGAATTTCAGTACTATTATTTTGGACACAGCATTAGATAATTTTGACACTGTATCTTTAAAAAAATCTATACATAAATGACATAAATTGGACCAAACATGTAAAATATGTAACAACTGAATTGGCCTCCATATTTACACATCTCTGAAGTCACAACCATCAAAAATACTGAGTAACATTTTTAGTTTTCATAAATGGTCTGGGCTGATTTTGGATGTATGGGATTTCAACCCATATCATGATAATGCTTAAATCATATTAAATCCTGCATGTACTAGCCTCCCTCCTGCGGGTCTACAGTAAAGATCACTCTGCTAACAGGTCCAGATTTCTCGTCACTCTTGTGTGGTCTGTGTGCTTGGGTTCCTTGGGTCACTGGAGCTCTGGCGGAGGACAGAGCACAATGACATGAGCTTCTAAGATCAAACTGAGCCCTCTACTGTGTCTGTGTACCTCAAGATGAGCCTTCTGTAAATGTTGTGAGGTTGATTGTGAGTGTGTGTAGCCCGCTGTGAATCACAGATGTGATTTTGCATGCTTTCTACTCTCTCTCTCTGACACTTGCACACAGACCTGTGTTTAACTGTACACTCCTGTCTGCCCCCCTGTGATTGTATAGGCTATAAAGACTCAAATATATGCATAGTTGTGCGTGTGCTTGCATGCATGAAAATTGTGTGAAATTGGGTATTTGGACATCTTTGCGTACAAGTACGTGATTATCTCCAACATGAATGAGTATGGATGACAAGATTGACTTGCTTGCCAGCTGGCAGGTTCTTTTATTAGGAACTGAATCGGATGGATTACATCGATTTAAATTGTATATAGAATATGTATATAGAATACAAATATTTTTGTAAAAAAATTGTCCGAAACACAACTTCCTGGTCGGTTGTGCTGTTAGTAAAGTGATTGGTTGGACGCTCTCTGGAGTGTTAATGCAGACAGGAGCAATCTGCTCTCTCCAAGAGGTTGGTTTTCTACATGATTTTATTTGTTGCACCATTCACAAGTAGTTTTGTCTACAGCATCTTTGTCTTTGGTTCTTACACATGTATGTTTATCTTTCTCTCTTTGTACAACTTCCCATTCCCGCAGTCTCAGTGACTACAGGGTTTCTATGTTCATCCACACATGCATCCCCCCATCCCTCAACATTACAACGAGCTTGTGTCAGGTTGGCCGACATAGTATGTAGGTGGGGATGTTGGAATGACAACTGTAATTTCCAAGGAGAGGCCCCAGGTCACATGTTGAGTTCCTCTGTCCATCACCTTTTCGTTTCTATCTTTTTTTTCTTAAAAAATTCTATTCATTCATTCAGCTCCAAAAGATTTCTGATCTGTCTGTATCAAATTTGAAGCAGTGTTCTCCCAGAACCAAACAGATTTTTTATTTCCTGGGGGAAAAGTCACTCTTTGAAATGGAAATCTGCAATTGATGCTGTAGATACAGCAAGTCCAGACCCAAAAACATGGTTAAAAGAAAGAATCCCAAATATGACAAATGTACAAAGCAAGAAAATAGTGCCATCAACTGTACCACCATCTCAATAAAATTTACATTGACCGTGACATGAAGAAACTAGAAAACAGGTCTTAGCGCATCCGGTTTAGGTCTTTTGTATGCACTTTGTTGCATATAGAGCGGTTTTACTCTAAATACCTTTAAATAAGCTACCAAAGACAACCAATGTCCTTTTCATATACAGATCGATACATAAAATATAAACATGTTCTTCTTCTAATTGACATTTGAATATTTAAATAGAATAAAACACCAAATTGAAACTAGTTTATCGTGGTTTACTAGCTGGTTTAGCATGTGATGGTACTCTTAATACCACCTAGAAGACCCTAACAACACCCTAGCAACCAAATCATGTAAACCACTCACAACACCCAAGCACTGAGGTGTTTTTAGCACAGACGCACACCACTTTCATTTTTACTTGTAAATGTAAAAATCTAGTATCCATCATCATTACCTCTATCATCACCATTTCGCATCATTCTCTCCAGTCCTCAAAGTCTGTCTCTCGCTCTCTGATAGTCATATGAAGCACTTTTGCCTTACAACTGTCTTTCATGTGCAATCAAACACTTTCCAGCTCTCTACTTCTGTCATGGCTCCATTTGTTCAGGGTCAGTCCCTTGAGCTCAGTCAAATAATTATCCTTTTTACTACTCATCCTCAGTCTCTCAAGGTGAAGAGCTCCATTTCTTCTCCATCGGTTGCAATTCCAAACTTTTTAATCAGTCTCAGACAATGTGTGTGCGTGTGTGTGTGTGTGTGTGCGTGTGCGTGTGCGTGCGTGTGTGCGCGTGCCTTTAAACAGGGAAATGTCCTCATGTCTCTGACTTAAAGGTCCAGTGTCTGACATTTAGCGGCATCTAGTGGTGATATTGTGAATTGCAACCACCGGCTCACTCCACCCCTTCCCCCTCCCTTTCAAAGCACTACGGCAGCTCTCACAGGACCAAGATGTCATCACGTTTTGCTTCTTTGCCGAAGGAGATAATGTATTTACAAAACGCGCTCTGTAGAGCAGTTTGTCCTGTAGAAACAACATGGCGAATTCCATGCGAGGGGACCTGCGTTGTATGTACACAGAAATAGTTATCATTCTAAGATAATAAAAACATAACGCTTCATTATGTAAGATCTTGATACACCTCTGCAGACTTATGTATATTATACTGCATTTCTGTCGCTAGATCAACACAATAGATCTGTCAAAAAATTACACATTGGGCCTATACAGGGTGGATTCTAGGTGCGTGATTGACAGGATGATTTTGTCTGTGTGACATATTTTGAAATGAACAGTACAATCTTGTGTCAGCATGCCGTTATGAATGTGCGTGTTGGTGTATTAAGTGTGTGTGTTGAATGTCCTTCACACCTACAATATCTCTGTAGTCAAAGCACACTGCAGTAATTACCAGGTGTCTGAGACTCAACTTAAGCTCAATACCATTTTCCTTCAGAACATACAGAAGCCAACACACATACATTAACTAAACCCACACAGTCGATCAATACCACACCACATACACCAACAGAACCGGTCATATTTGCAAATATCACACTCTATCACACAAACCACAAATACAAATGAAAAAGAAAAGAAGAGATTGAATAGGCAGCACTTCGGCAATCGCAGAGCACTCGGTGAAGAAAATCATCAGCCGGGGGCTCAGCTGTGTGAGATAGCAGCTGACATCGATCTGTGCTATCACCTCCTTTCAGCCCGTACGCTACACAGTGAAAACAGATCAGAATATACACCACCACTTAACTTTGAAAGTATCAGCAGGGTTTTACTGATGTTTAATTAATGGAGATTTTAGCTACGACACCTTGGAAGGTGAATAATTTAGACATTTCTCTCTGACAGCTGCAGGTCCGCAGGCCAGCGTACAGACTGCTATCACGCAATACTTGCAACTTCACTGTCATGGTCCAGAGAGAAGATGGTGGAGTCACAGCATTTCACAGTTACTCTAAACTCAGGGGGATCTAATGTTTAATTTGATGACATTATTGAAGAGCTGTAGACTTAACAGACTGCTAATTATGAAACATGTAGCAGGATATAGAACTTCCTGTTATCAAATCTGAAAATGATGTTTATTGTTGTAAGCTCGCTCTTGATTTTGTTTTTATGGAGTGCAAGCCAGCACTTGGACTAAAAGTTTCCAAAAGAGCAACCTAATGGAAACTGTTGAGTAACTTTTGAGTTGGAAAACGTTATAATAAATGTTTTTGAAAAGCCTCTGAAACCTTAAGAGCTGATTTAACTCAAATATACCTCAACCCATCACAGGGTCACACATGGTAACTAGCTCTCTGCACTTTGCTTCGACCATGAGCCTTTAAAGGTGCCATAGAATGGGAACTGTATTTACCTATAAACGCAAAGAGGTCTGCACATCCAAGTAACCCAGATTGGGCTCAGGTGCCGGTCAACAAAAAAGGTAAATAATTTTTTTTTTCCAACTGTATTTACCTAGGCATAGATGAATAATAAGAGGTCTGTACATGGAAATGACACATAGTGAGCCTCAAACACTATTGTTTCCTCCTTGTGTAAACCGCGTGCATGCAAAAGACCACTGAAAAAGAGGCCAATCCCAACATAACACCGACTGTGACGTTACAGTCGGGGTGTACGCCCCCAACGTTGCATATACCAGCCCATGTTCTAGGCCAGCCAGACATGCATAGACGAATCATCGGAAGTTCTACAGGTATTGTGAGTAGGGTTGGGCGATGTCTACCAAATTGGCATCGGATGATGTCAACAGTGAAACCTCGTAATGGACGATGACATCGTTGTCTTCTTTAAACAAGCCGCGACGTTATGAAGTGATGCGCGTCTAGGCGCGAGCTATGTGAGCTAGTGGCACGAGTCGGCGTAGCGAAACAGCCAATAAGAGCAGAGCTCAACATTAATATTCATGATCCTTCCAAATAAGGTAATAACAGACCTTTTCATTCTAGGGACAAATCCTGGGGTTGTAAATGGACACGTAAAACCGTTTCTGGATCATTTTGGCACTTAATAAAGCCGCATACCTTCTATGTAGATATCAGAGAACAATTTAACATATTGTATCAATGAATTCTTTGGCAACTTTAAATTTGCTTTTCTCTCCATTTCCTTTTTAGTCCAGTTGGAGAAAACACCAACAAAAAAAAGTGTTTTTCTGATGACTGCAGATGGAAAACATTAAATTCAATGCTTACACTGTAGGTTCCCATGACTAACTTTAAGCACATGTAAATGAGGTTGGTCACAGCTGGCAACCCATTAAGGAAGAGCAACAACATGCTGCGTTTAAAGTGTTAGTTCACCCAAAAATAAAAATGCTGTTTTCATTTACTCACCCTCTTGTCATTTCAAACCTGTATGACTTTCTTCCTTCCGCAGAACACAAAAGAAGATATTTTGGAAAATGTTGTTAACTGGACCCCATTCACTTGCATTGGTTTTGTGTCCATACAATAGAAGTGAATGTGTGCCAGCACTGTTCGGTTACCAACTTT
Organism: Triplophysa rosa; assembly: GCF_024868665.1. Classification (NCBI taxonomy): domain Eukaryota; kingdom Metazoa; phylum Chordata; class Actinopteri; order Cypriniformes; family Nemacheilidae; genus Triplophysa; species Triplophysa rosa. The sequence goes on along the minus strand of NC_079890.1, from coordinate 11,801,550 downwards.
CTTTAAAATATCTTATTTTATGTACTGCGGAAGAAAGAAAGTCAAACAGGTTTGAAATGAGAAAAGGGTGAGTAAATGCAGAATTTTTATTTTAGGGTGAACTATCCCTTTAAGTAACTGATTTTGACTGCTCGAAATAAAAGGCAAATTTTGCTTACAGTTACGCAAGTGTGACACACAAATTGTGCCCGTCACGAGAAGCAAGACACCTGCTAACACTCACTGTTGATTTCAAGCGTTTGGAGTGCTGAGCTAACACAAGCATCATAGAAATGCTTGTAACATATTGACTAAGAGACAAGAAAGATTTAAACAAGAGAAACTCAAGGACAGTGTTTATTTAAAGTGACTAAACCATGAAGTAGAAACTGTGAACGAGACTCGCTGTGAAATAAAGTATACATGTAATATAAAATATACACAAAGGGGTTAACATGTAATGCCTCCTCAGTGTTTGGCCAAAATTAGCTAACCCACAGCTAACTCACTTTGTCAAGCAAGTGAAGTGTGCAAACATTTACCCTCTTTCAGAAATGGAACACTGAAAGTCAACTTCAGCCTCTCCAGTTATAAAATGACAAAGGTCCCACAGGGTTGTCTCTCACTTACAGAGCTCAAGTTACACAATGTGTTAAGTACTAGTGAGAACCATTCACTCCTCGAGTCTCTGTGATGAATTATTCAGCCGGGTGGTTTGCCTACATATGCCAAGAAAAGTGAATACTGCGCACCAGACATCCTCAGACATACAGCACCCCAGAGCCCTTGATATACCCAGGATCCCTGACAGCTCCTTCTTACAATCTCTCTATTTCTGTGAGAACCCAGCTCTGAATACTCCTGCACTCCATTGTAGTTTGGGAAATGAAGATAGGGAAGTAGAATGAGGGGTGGTGAATAGGGTGACCACCCAAATAATCAAATGTGGGACAGGTAATCTGTTTGTGTGGGACAACGTGGGACACCATTGAAAGGCAGCGCGAAACTGTGACATAATAACGGAATGAAAACATTTTTATATAATTTTTTAGCTTATAAAAATAATTTGTTATTTAGTCCATTCCAACTACAACATAATTAATGCATAGATAAAATGTTATACAACAATTTTTTTTATGTCGATTTCAATTTAAGGTTCACTGTCCCTTTAAATTTTGAGCACAGAACAGACGTGGAGTTATCATTTTGTAAACTTTGAAGATATTCTCAAAAAGAGAAAACTAAAGGACTAAAGAACAAACAAATAATGAAAATTTTAAAATGTGTAATTGTTAAATAATGCATTTAATGATTAGCAAAAAAACCACAACCTAGGCTAAACACAGTTTCAAAGCCACACAGTTTACGATGTTTTAGTGAGTTTTTATTCGGCAAGTTGACTTGGGAGGATCGCCACCCTATCTACTAACAGACGTCGCAGACTCTTGATGACTGAAATTGCCATCTTCTCATACATTGGGTAAAAGTCAGGCTTTAAAACATAGTTGCATTTGTATGAGCTCATTGGACACGAGTGCACCGGGTTGCTGCTTTTGATACAGCGCTGTTAAATAGTTAAATAAACAATGGCACAAACAATCGTCTCATGTGCGTTTCAGGTTAAAGAACGTGTTTCTTAATGTGACAACTGAAAACCAACAGACTGATGGAAATGCGAGACATTTTATCAATATGCGACGTGCGGGACAAGGGGTGAAAATGCTGTGCGGTACAACGCAAAGCGGGACGGGTGGTCACACTACTGGTGAAAGGAGATCAAGAAATAAACAAGCATGGGGAAAGCTTCCAAAAAAAAGCTTGATTACTCCCATATCAAGAAGGAATAGTTCACCCCCAAAAATGTCATCATTTACTCACCCTTAAGATTTTGAAGATACTTCACACCAAGTTTGACGTCAAATATTTGAATGTGCAGAAGTGTGAAGTACATCTGTTTGACAGTTAGAGCAGAAGGCAAGAAGGACATAGTCAGTGAATAATAGCACTGATCTGTTCTTCACACATAGTTGTTGTATGGCTTCAGAAGACTTGGAATATAATACATGAGTCATGTGGACCGTGCTTTCTTGTCATCAACAGGACTAACATTCATGGTTGACTGCAGAGCAACCGCAGCATATATTTCTGTTTTTCACAGGAGACAAGAGCATGCTAATGCATGGGGGGGGGGGGGGGGGTTGTT